>NW_018164533.1:74224-79260 GCF_001263595.1 Phalaenopsis equestris
CATACATACATACATACATATATATATATATATAGGTAAATCGGATGCAATTTTTGGCTACCCCCAATCATTTGGAGGTTATTTGTTCAAACCAAAGAAACATCCTCTCTGCAAAACACGACAATCATGTTGTGTACAACACCACCTCATCAAACCTATGGTTTGTGGGAGCCTCATACAATTGCTATACCTTTCCATTAATTACAAAGAAATCCAATATCATGTTCAGTTGAACTATCTAAACTGATTTAGTTAAACCAAATCAAGCATTTTTAATCCAAGTGTCAATATTTACTAAATTTTGAGAGAAAGCTCAAGCTCAGTATCCTTTCAAAAGTTTTCATTTAGACACGTCACAAATGGCAGTGATAAAGAGTTAACCAAGCTAACATTTAACTAATCAATGTACAATTAATTAGTTTAACTAAGCATCTTAATGCATAATTAATCCATTAGACATTATTCAAATAGATTAAAGCATACATATTGCTTGAATTAAAAGATCAAATATGACATAATTGCTATTCATCTAGATTAATTAATTCAGGAAAATTTTAACTTTATAAGCCTTAAAATACAAATAATTGGCCATTATTATTGCCGTTGTTTGTGGAGAAATACGCCCAAAAAATTATCTCAAACCAAATTACCCTTGCAATATTAAAATATGACTTGTAAGTCTTAACTGAAGGCACATCTAAACCTTCAAATAAGTGAGCTGCTTGAATGTCTCTCCTTTCTAAAACCTTCTCTATCTAGAACAATCTCAAAACTCTTGTGATAAATTTGAAGTAAACATTTACAATGATAGTCTCTACATTGTAACTATCTTTCGTTCAAAGTTAGTGATATTATAATCTTAGTTATTTAGGATTCAATGCATCATCGCAGATAGTTGTAGGTTATGATATTAAGACTAGAAGAGTACCCTTGATTCAAAAAACAAAGAATTATAAGGGGTTTAAAATGTTCTTCAAACATTGCTTGTACACTAAAACCCTAAACATCACTAGACATCAAATTACCATTTACCATCAAGTTCCCCCGTGTGTTGTTGCTATTGGTGCATCACCTCTGCCCAATCCAAAAAAAAAAAAAGTTAACCAATTTGAAGTATGTTGAAACTTCACTTGAACCATGTTTGAAACTTGGTCCAACCACTCTCGAATCATGTTTGAACCTCAAACATGTTTCAAGCGAGGTTCAAACATATTTCAAAAACCTTCAAGTACGACGAAAGCAATGAAAATGGTTCGAGCAAAATTCGAACATGACTCAAGTATAGTTCAAATTTGACTTGAACTTGGTTCAAATCTTCATCATCTTATATGAAATTGATTTGTTTAAGATGTTTTGTTATGTATGTAGATGACCATTCCACACAGCTTAGGTCACATACAGAGTTGGGGATGTAATAGAGAAAAATGCCAAACAATGTGAGGAATTTGATCTTACTGTAATGGGTGAGAGATCTTTATTTAGGCAACGTTTCAAATCCCTGAGGTGCAAATCTCTAAAACCCAAATTTATTCACTCCTATTGATGATGGTCTAGAATGAGAAGAATGAGGAATACTTTCTTGAATTCAAATTAAGAGAGGATAATACATAATTTGAAATTAATAATTTACACTGACATTGTGTTGGGATTTAGACAATTTTCAATTGAGACTGACTTTAAGGTGATAAGAAAATTACAAGGCTTATAAATAACTATTAAGATTGAGAAAAGAGCATTAAGAATGTAGACATGAACAAAAAATTTGAGTTGTGCACTGAGATGGATGAAATGCTAAATTTGGGTTTATGTTATCTTGTATGTAGTGTACCACTCAATCATGCAAGCACAATACTATTTTTAGAAAGCATTTTCTTGGAAACTTATGAAAGAGGATGTCAGGAGAGAAATCTAAAGGACTTAATAAGAATATAGTGCACTATAAAGCTACTGCCCTGGAGAAGAATGCCTCAGCCCAAAACAGATGTATGCTTAATCCTTCTGCATCTAAATTTTAATAAATTCTTAGACTTATATGTAAGCTATGTATTCAAAAGTTCTTCATATTACAAAGCAGATTTTTGAAACATTGAGTATGCTAAAATTTTATTCAAAATTAATATTTTTAAGTTGGGACATTTAGTTAATATAAGTTACAATTTGATGCATAATGTTGATTAGTATTTTCATGATGAATAATATATTGATTTTGAATGTCCATAAGAAAAGATAATGTTGTATGGAATAGGTTCATAATGTTCATCTATCACTACATAGGAGAGCAACAAGTTAACAAGAACCCCAATGAAGAAAAAAAAAATCCTCTACATCTCTATGTTGAATGGATAAGCACTTCAATAGCAATATTGGGATAGACTTTATGATGTTTGCCAACAGTCTTAATAATGAGCTTATCATATGTTGTGATGGCTTTGATACAATCAACTAATTTATGATGGCCAATAACCAAGATATTCATCGATGACATATTTTAAAATTACGATGATACAATATAAAAAGATAAAGAAGACTATGATGTGAATGATTTAATATGTAAACATTATTACATTTGACTAGTATCACACATATGATGATTGGATGCCAAACTTCTATTTTATGATTCCATCAATACAATTACCATATGGTATATCCTTATTCAACTTATCTCATTTTATAATAAATATAAATGATGCACTAAACCAGTTTGTGAGCATTATTTTGATCTGAATTATAAGTCCATGATGTTAATTTCCTTCCATGAGTATTTAGATTATTTCTTAGAAATATTTAACTTGTTGATCTTTATAACTCATCAAACTAATATTTTGGCAATTATTACAAGTAGAGTGAAGAATAAGATTGAGCTTGAGTGCAATTTAGGCTTGGGTTTTGCAACCCAATATTTTGATATTTAATATTGGTATAAAATATGAATTATGCTAAGTTAATGAATATTTAAAAATTTAAGGTTATATAGGTGAACTCAAATGTTTATTAGAAACATTATTATTGAATGAATGAATAGTTTGGAATGTTTTATGCATTTGAATGGTGAAAACCTAATACTATGAATTAAGCACTATATTGTATATTTTGGTTCGAGTAAATAGGTGGTTGAGTTTATCATCCACCATATTTTGACAGGTAGAGTTCTAAAATATTATTAGTGAAAGATACAATCAACCAAGTTGTACCCACCTTTATCATGTTTTATGCTTGGATATGGGAGGTCATGGTGGGGCATAAAAAATAAAGTCTCTTCTCCATTAAAATTTGTAGGGGTCTTGAGATAATTTTTTAAATATTGAAGTGGCCTTGAGAAATTTTTTTAAATATTGAAGTGACCTTATAGCTTCTTTTTTATGATTTGAAGTGATTTTTATGTAACTTGTTCTTGAAGATTTGGCGTAGTGATGAAATAGCTTTTCCATGAAGACTCTTAATGTGAGAGATGAAAGAAGAATGACTAGTATTTCATATTCATATTTACTGCAAGTATGCGCCAAGGACATTCATATATGTGTCATTTCATGTTCTTATGTGACCCTAGGTATTACTATATATTTCCATATTGTTTACGATGCATAATACTATAAATAGTCATGAAAAGCTAGGTTATAGTCATATATATTTTTTTATGCAAATTAAGACTTCTCCCTTTCCTAAACATAGCATGGTGGCTAGTTTATTTTAACTCTTCCTTTGGGAAGGTTAAGCAATACACTTCCTTTAAGTGAGGAGAATGGTCTCCTCTTTGGCATTGGTTTCATGCCCTTTTCACCCTAATCTTTTGGTGAGAGAGAGTTTATCTCCACATATTAGCCATCTTTCTATGATTCCCCCATAGTATTATAACATTTTTTTTTTTAATTGTGTAATATGAAGCGCATCTGGTGGCCGGCCTAAGCACTTTTAACAAAAAAAAAAGTGCAATAATGCTTATGTATCGCTAACCCAAGGTGAGGCGTACGCTTCACCGAAGCTAAGACACGCCATACCTAGAATTTTTAAGGCTATATGTAAATTTTTTAACAAAACTAAAAATAATATCAATATACCTCACCTATTAACCATCAAACCTTACATACTAAATTACAAAAAATAAAAGGAAAACATATCCATAAAATTTTTATTTAATTAAAATTCTAACTATCAACATGGTTATTATTTTAATTAATATTTTTAATTATGGTTACTCATTGAAAAATAGAAGATAACTGAGATTAAGAATAAGCAATGAAAGAATATAGATACAACATAGAATGAGTCTTAAGATAACAGCTCGCTATGCTATTAATTCTAATGAAAATAAGATATGTGATTAAAGTATTAGAGACTTCTAAGTTTAAAAATTTAAATGTTGATGACTTACTTTTTTTGTTTAAGAGAGTGGTAATATGAGTGGAAGATAAAGGCCTATATTGAAATTATTTTGATTATTATATTTTGATATTTTGATAATTTATTTTAACATCTTAGCTTACTTTGACATTTTAATATTTGTAAAACCCATCATATTTTATAATTTAATATTAGGATATTAACGTGTTAATTCTAATTTTTCACAATTTATTAATTTTTATTTAATTAGATTGTAATTATAATATGTTTTAATATATCAATAAGTTAAATTATTAATATATTATCTTTTACTTTATATTTTATAGTTATACAATATTTATTATTTTAAGCAATTTTTAAAATTTGAGGCATAGCCTAACCTCACCAACTAAAATAAAATATCCTAATGCCCAAATGTGAAACTTTAACGCTTGGCTATAGCTTTCTCTTTTTTTCCATCAATCTGATTGTGAAAATCGGATAAGGTTGGAAGCTTCTAACAACTCCACAAATCCCCAATATGGAGACACCAAAGATAAGCTCAAGAGCTTTGAAAAAAAAGGTTGAATGAATGGGGAGGTGGTGTTGTCACGACCCGGCCAGGTTAGGGGTGTAAACGAACCAAACATGAGCGAGCCATATTTCGAGCTTAAAAAGTGTGTTCGTGTTCGGCTCGGATGCTTTGCACACGTGGCACC
>NW_018164533.1:79532-80569 GCF_001263595.1 Phalaenopsis equestris
AGCATCTGCTACACAGATTTCTCCCGTCGTCTATCGTCTTCGTCGTCGACTTTGGTGCTCGCGTCGTTGCGTTGTCGCGTTTCTGGCGGCAGAACTGTGCTTTGCGTTCGTCGAATCGTCTTGCCGTGTTGCAGTCTAGCGGCAGAGCTGTTCATGCATCGTGTTCGTGCGGGCCTTATGCTCTAGCGTCAGCTCGACACTACTCTGCTTGACCGCTGAGCGAGGTCTAAGCCAGTCGTCTACTGCTTCCTTGCAGTGTCTTGATTGCCTTTCTTCATGTTTATGGCGACAGAACTGTGCTTTGCGTTCGTCGAGTCGTCTTGTCGTGTTGCAGTCTGGCGGCAGAGCTGTTCATGCATCGTGTTCGTGCGGGCCTTATGCTCTAGCGTCAGCTCGACACTACTCTGCTTGACCGCTGAGCGAGGTCTAAGCCAGTCGTCTACTGCTTCCTTGCAGTGTCTTGATTGCCTTTCTTCATGGCAGTTTTTTATTCCTCTTTGGACTGAACTTACTCCGAAGGTAAGCAAACCCTCCTATGCTACAGTGGTTCACAAACGCAGTTCTCATTTTCATCTCGCAAATAGTGCTGTATTCCCGCAAATTTACCATGATTCTGTTGCAGGAAATGACGATTGCAATCTAATCAAAAAAATTGAGAAAAAGACGGGCAAACCAGCAATTTTCTTCTCTGGCGCTGAAATTTCAACTCGTGCAGGAAAATACAAATTTACACTTATTGGAAAGTTCAAATTATATTGCCCTGAGATGGAGATCATCAGGAAAGTTTTTGAAGATTTCAAACTGATTCGGGATTAGCAGGTGGGTCACTTCGACAAAAAACATGTTATGATACAGCTGAGCATAGAAGATAATTAAATGAGGATTTTCTCAAAGAAATTCATCACAATTGAGGGCAACAAATGGACCCTAATTTTGATCCTAGTAAAGAACCGCAAATTACACATATCAGGTTCTCATTAGCTAAACTCAAGCTTCATTTCGTTGACTTACATATCTTATATGCAATTGGGACTATC
>NW_018164533.1:80669-81918 GCF_001263595.1 Phalaenopsis equestris
AAAAAAATAATTAGGATTAAAGATAATAAAAAATGAGAGAATATACATACGATTAAGAATAAAGCGCTAGATAAACAATTCATTGTGCTGATAATTCTAATAAAAATCAATTGGGGTATGAGAGTAATAAGGACTTTAAAATTAAAAATTTAAATGCTGGTAACTTGTTATATTGTTTTTTAATTGGGGCATAATATAAGTGAAAAAGAAAAATTAATGTTGAACTTATTTTGATATTTTAGTATTTTATTTTAGTATCTTGGCTTACTTTGATAGTTTTATGTATGCATAATCCATTTTATGTTATAATTCGGTGTTATGATATTAATGTTCTACTTCAAATTTTACGTAATTTATTAATTTTTCTTAGTTTGAATGTTATTATATTACTTTTTAATGCGTCAATAAATCTTAATGTATTATATTATTTCTTGCTTCACTCTTTATAATTAATACAATATTTATTAATTTACAAATTTATCAAAGATTTTAAAATGCCTCAAGGTTTAAACCTCATCTCACAAATGAAAAACGCCTTGATACACAATTGCGCAATTTTAAAGATTATTCTTGAGTTCTAATTTAAGATCATACTTGTCGGCAGCTTAAAAAAAAAGGATCATACTTATCGATCGTGAATAACATCATAGCACAAAAGCTTATGTGGAGCCATAGCGCGTAACGCATGGCACGGGCTCGTCACTTTAAACATATCAAAAAATGTTCAAAAAGACATGACTAAAAGTATAGCTAATATAAAAGATTATTAAATTAAAAGGTGAAACGCCATAATAATAAAAACAAAAAAAGAATACTCAAGTTCAAGCATTCAAAATGTTAATTTTCTTACAATCAAAATATTATATTTTTTTTAATATAATAATTTTATGAGATTAATCTCATTATCTAAAAAATCATCATCATTATCACCATAATTTAAAATATACATTAACCTTAAAAATCAACTTAGTGCATGTAATGGAGACAATACGCCACTGCCATAGTGCTTTTTAATTCTTTGATGCCTACTTCTATCATTATGAAGTAAAATTCACTAAGTGTTCAATTGTTCACCCACCAAAAAGGAATGTGAGTTGGATTTAAATCATAATGAAATAAATTAGTTTACCCTACTAATGATCATTCCACAGGCCCACAATAGTAATTCAATCTAATACAAGAAAAATTAATGATTCACACAATTAATCATCATGCTTAATTGAAAATTTAATGGTGCAAAACTATCATA
>NW_018164533.1:82018-89860 GCF_001263595.1 Phalaenopsis equestris
AACCCCGGTAAAATAACATGCAACCCCGGTTTAGAGCACAAGAGCTGAAATGGCTATACAAGTTCTGGCTTTCACGAGACAGGTTTTAGGTTCGAGCTTTTGGATATTTGAGCGTGCATATGAGTTTACAATTAGTTTCTTTGAGGGACATTTACATACATAAAACCCAATTACTAAGCATATGTCTAACACCTAAATTTTTATTTTTATATTTATATTATATAAATCTTTCATACTATATAAAAAAAAAAAAATTACTACTATAATTTTTAAAAAGTGAAATATGATTTTTCATTCATATGTCAAGTAGTATATAAAAAAACTTAAAAAAAAAAAAACTGTTTTTTTGTTCTTATCTATGAGATTCCTTTTTCTTCTTTTGTGGGGCTCTACTTTCTCCTCTTGCTTTTAGCGGTTTTCTTCCTTTTCAAGAGCATGGCCAATGGCCAATCCCCTATTCTTGGAGGTGGGGCAACACGGGGTATGTAACACCATTCAATAGTTTGCATTTTTCATGAACTTGGGTCTCTTGCTCCTCAAGGCCCCACGCTCATTCAAAGAAGTGTAGTTTTTGCATGAGTCTTGTGGGTGTGTGGGTTAGAGTCTTATTTTGGTGTGTATTGGAGGAAGAAGACATTAAAGTAACTTCAGAAGAATTTTCTTTGGGAGAAGTCTAAGATAAGTACTTTGTATTTTTTTTTAAATTTTGTATAAACTTGGTTTTTAATATATATCATGTTTTGTTTTGTTATCCTCATAAATTCTAAATAGTTTTTTAATATCTCTCCTTCCAATAATAAGTAATTATGTGTGGGATTATAATGTTTTGAAGATTTCTTTTATTGCAAAATTTGTGATGGTATTTTCACCGGTTCTTCATTTACTTTGCAAACTGGTCATTTGTAATGTTAAAATCCGTTGTGAAACATAATTACCAGAGAGGGCTATGATTTCACCCAATTAGTGATTGTCACACTGACCTTAAGATGAGGGGAACAAAGTTCTAAGGGGATTTCAAATATATAGGGAGATAAATTTTGATGAGTGAAGAATTGGTGATTCTAGAGTGACAGGCTAGAATCTTAACCAATTTGGTCTTTAGTTTGGAAACTAAGGTCCGATTAGTCCTATAGAGAGGGCACAGTGGGTAATCTGGATGAATGAGACTAGAATCTGTTTAGCATAATCATATCAATTAAGAACTTAACTTTAGATTAGTCAATGTTCTTTATGCACTCGAGAGAGAGTAAAGAATATGTATGTTCCTATTTGTCACAAAATCATATTTTAAATTTTAAATATTTGATTTCTACACTGATTATAATCTCTCTGATTATAATCTCTTTGTAAGGTGATTATAATCTCTTTGTAAGGGGAAAAACTTTTCATATTATTCGAACTCCTTTACACATAACAAATTGCATTTACTTTTATTTACTTTTAGTTTTAAATTAGAGTTAGCAAACTTTAGTTTTTAGCCATTTACAAATATTTCGATATTATTCTCCTACATATTTTGTTTGCAGTCAACATAGAAATTCTTCTAAGTTGAAATAGAAATTATTTTCTTCTTTGTGGGTTTCGATATTGGGGATTTTAAAGAAAATTCTATATTAATTGAAATGATATGTATACTTGAGTAGTACCCCTAGTGTGTAAATCATTAATTAAAACTCTAAATTATATAACAAACTTATTTTGCACACTAGCCGCTAAATATAAATTGGGTCAAGTTTTTTGCTATCTTTTAGAACTTAATTAACTATGTAAGTGCAGGTTGGGTCAATACACCATGAAATTTAATATTCCACTGCTTAATTTTCCTAATTGAAGTTACCTTAAGCTTCAGTGATATTTAAAACCATTTCCTCTTACTATTTCCTTAGTGGATTAGACTCCATACCCCATTATCACAACACCTCAACCCACTTGTTGATCAAGAATCCAATCAGAGACATTAGAGCTTGCTTTTAACCTTGGAGGATTGCTTGAGGGACCTAGATGACCATTCCAATGGACCCAATTACTTGGATCACCTCTAAATTCAAGTTAATCTTTAAAACTTAGATCTAATACTCTTTGTAATAGTGTCTTTTGTGAGAGAAGCTATAATACTATAGGATCTTAGTCGTTGGATTTATATGATGTGCTCAAATGATGGTTTTTACTTGATTAGATTTGTGTTTCATGGCTTTGATTCTTTGATTCAAGCGATTATTGTTGACTAGCTTTGGTTAATCTTCCACGCAGGGAGGATGAACAAATATTGTCCATTTTCATGTTCTAGAAGCTGATGGTTATGATCCGGTCATTCGATCGTGCGTATGATTACTTACAAATGAGATGCATAAATAATGATAGACAGAATTTTCTCTCCCAATAGGTTAAGTGGCGCATTATGGGATGTCACTTATCATCTGTGTGGAGATTCAATAAAAAAATTGAATAAATAAAAAAATATAAGAAAACTTCTAAAATTCATAACAAATTAAGCAACACTATGAAAAAATATGATAAAAATTGACGGATGTTTAGAAAAATAATTGGAATCTAACAATATAAAACTCAAATAGTGAATGACAATATGTTTACTTTAATTAATTATTTAATTTAGATAATTAAAAAATTAAATAAAAATAATTTGATGTTGAAATAACTTAAAAGTTTTAGGGGATGTAAATATTCATTGGTTTGACCCTCTAATTTTCTTGAAGTTAGAAAACCACTAAAACATAAGCAATAGTAATTTTCAAACTAAAATTTAATAAAATAATAATAATAATAATAATAATAATAATAATAATAATAAAGAAAATTTAAATAAAAATTTATATCAAAACATCTTGAAATTAATTTATAATTGAACCTTAGTTGAATGATTAAAAGTATGTTTAGGCAAAATTGTAATTCCAAGATTACAAATGTGCCTTGCTCTTTTGAAATCATTAAAAGCAAATAACTCATTATTAAGCTTTCATGGAAACTTCTTTTAGTTTATCAATTAAAGAGAGGAATGAATGTAATTGGCATCATCTTGAACACTTAGTAGAATAAATGGTATATTTGTAATTCCTAAAATTGTAAACATGTCCTTCACATTTAATAATCTCAAATCTCATTTATTTAAACTCCCAAATTATTCAAAATTCACCAATTGTTCATCTAAATAGAGATAATGTGACAAACCTAATATTTTATAATTTTAATTAAAAACAAAATAAAAATAATCAAGCAATCAAATAAATTCATGTGAACTTGGATTGGATATGAAGTTCAAAAGTCATTTATATTTATTATAATTATTTATTTAAAAATACATTAAAATTTTAAGTAATTATTTGATTAATAAAAATTCAAAAATTCACAAAGTATTTTGCAGATCATGTTTTGTGCCAGTAATAAGCACCTGGTAAAATTCAAGAAGCTTTGAATATATTTAACCCAAAATAAACACTTTATTTGGATAATTCAAAATAAATCAAAATTTAATTCTTGAAAAAATCATAAAAGAAAATTTCTAAATAATTTTACATATATAGTTTTATGAGATCCTTAATTACTGTTCTAAGTGGTTTGGGTATTTTGTAAAACTTTGATATTGGTTATATATATATGTACCTCATAAGCATATATATATATATATATATATATATACCTAATATCATAATAAATTTCAATAAAAATCATAAAAATACTCAAAAAAACTAAAGACTTCAATGAAATAATTGTTGGTTAAATTTAACCATCAAAATAATAAAGTCATCACAACTTGAACATGAAGTTAAGTTTTGACTCATTACACGCACATTAGATGATTATGTTTGGTCACTTATTCTAAATTTAGGCTTGATCGATTGTAATTGTGATTGTGTTATTATGTTTTGGTTTGTTTGGATTGTGATTATTGTTCGTTAAACTGGATATTAAGGTAGCTTGTGCACTAGATTGGATGTTTGGGGGACTAAAAAGTTTTTTTTTTTTTTGACATTTTTTTCTTTAGGATTGTGCTTAGTGTGGCAACTAAAAAATCATAAAGAAAGATAAAGTTCTATGCCTTGTCTGCATGTGATATAAAATAATGTCACTAAGCATGATCTATTAGGATAGAGGGCCTAGTGTTGCAACACGGTGCGAGATCCATTTGCCGATACTTTTCGGCAGGGCTTCAGTAAACCTAGGGTTGATTTTCCTATGGTCGAGTATGTCGTAGAGTTAATTGAGTTTCTGTACTATTATTTATTGGCTAACTATAGTTTTTTTTTATCATTTGAAGTGGAACCCTTTCAATGATGAAGCAAATGAAACCACTTGATGAAGACGCGAGAATGAACCTCAACTTAATGACAGAGCAAGGATGAACATCAAGAAGATGGAGCAGCAAAGAACATTAACTTAATAATAGAGCGAGGATGAACATCAATCCTCAAGTCAAAGCTAGGATGATCCTCAACTCAATTCTGAAGCTAGGATGATCTTCAACTTAAAGAATAAGGATGAATGGAAGATGTGCCAAAACACGAACTAAAAAAATCTAGAAAGCCTAGCTAAGATCATAGGTCAATGTTTGATTGTATAAGGGGTAGATACTTGGTTGCCCCATTTTTCTCTACTTTTAGGGTGCACAGTGGTACCTGCACACACTAGCATTTCTAGTTTTTACTCTTTTGGTTTGCTTGTCTCTTTTTTTTTTTTTTTACTTTGATGGTGTTAGGTTAGAATTTGTCTGGTTTTTTAGGTTTATTGGTGGCGTGCTTTCTTATATGTTGGATTATTTGTGGTAGGCTCTTAGAGACTAAATTTTCTACCTAATATGAATAATTACAATCTAAGTTTTTGATAATCAAACTCAAAATCAAAATATATATATATATATATATATATATCAATTACCATAATGCCTTAGTCAATCATTGCACTTATTAAAACAACATCGATAAAATTCCAAGTAGTATACTTAACTATTACGAGAACCATATACATATATTAAAGCATCATATTGATAATTCTATTTCTTCCACTGTGGCTTTTGCCATTACATAAAAAGGGGGATCTAACCTGTGACAATCTCCGCCCTTATTGGGTGAATTAGGCTTTCGTATTGATTGATCTTATGTACCATCTAGCATGCAACATTTAAGGTTGCATATCCATACACAACCTGCTTGGCACTTGACACTAACTATAAGAACCAAATAAATTTATTTACCTTAAGTAAGACTATAAAATTTAAGAATTTAAAATTATAAATTATTTTTCATTTGGTTTATGTCGTGGTATATTTGAAATTTAAAACGATCGATGATGAACCAAAAAATAGAATGAGAAAATTCACACCAAAAGAACAAACATATTTACGTGGTTCGACAAATTACCTACCTCCACGGAGTTTAGTGGATTTTTACTAATTAAGAAATTACACCAGTTTCGATATTTACAAGAAAGATTTCTTTCTACAAACCACAGAGAGGAGCACTTGTGATTCTTCCTTCTTATTGTTGTAAGCCAACACCGAAGAAACACACCAAAGAAGAAGAAGGCCGAACCGGCGATGCCTTGCAATTCCAATCCAATCGGAAATTGAATTTAATCCCTTCTACTTCATGTGTAAGCCGCAGGCGAAGTCACGCTTTCTTTTCTCACGTCGTACGGGAGATTCAAACGAAGGCAGAAGAAGTCTGAGAGAGCCGAACCATGCTTTTTCTTCGCACTTGGAGCTCTGTCGTAGAAGCCAAGAAAATTCTTTCCTGAGTTTCGTACGTGAAGAAGGAAAAACCAAAAAAAAAAGAAAACCGTCTGCAAGTTGCACTTCACATCAAATGCAATTTCCTCTCCTTCTTTAATGGTGGCGGGACCCACCTTCCATGGGCAAAAATAAATAGGCGGGAGTAGTTACAGAAGAGGCAACAAACATATATATATATATATATATATATATGTATATTATTTTAATCGTGCTTCATACTCAACAAATCTCCCACTTTGAGACCGCTACACAGACTACAACGTCTTCTTACTCAAACTGATATCCTATATTAGTAGCGTCGCCCTTTTCTTCAAACATGAATCCTCCACCTCTGCAACTCAAGGCCCATGTCTTCACACTAGAAGACCAACTGAAGTTACACACAACTTCAGTTTCTCAAGTGTAACACTCTTTGTCAACATATCAGCAGGGTTCTGACTTCCACAAATTTTCTCAAGCAACAGCTGTTTGTCATCCAACAATGACCGTATGAAGTGATACCTGATCTGAATGTGCTTTGTCCTGGACTGAAATGTTGGATTCCTAACAAGGAATATAGCGCTTTGAATATCACTATAGAGTATGCACATATGTTCCTTCTTGCCTAATTCTTTCAAGAAGCCTTGTAGTCATATCATCTCCTTTGCAGCCTCTGACATTGCTATGTACTTGGCTTCTGTAGTAGACAACGAAACTATCTTCTGCAGATTAGAGCCCCATGATACTGCAGTGTCACCAATAATCTAAATATAGCCTGTAGTACTTCTTCTGGTATCAATGTCTCCAGCTAGATCAACATCAACATAGCCTCGTACCTCTGAATTCTTTCTTGAGAAACGTCCAGCTAGATCAACATCAACATAGCCTCGTACCTCGGAATTCTTTCTTGAGAAACACAAGCAAGTTTTTACAGAGCCTCTTAGGTACCTCAAGCTACACTTCATTGCTTCCCAATGTTCCTTTCCAGGATTACTCATGTATCTAATAACAACTCTCACTGCATGGGCAATATCTGGTCTGGTGTAAACCATAACATACATAAGTGAACCAATAGTGAAGCATAAGGAACCTTACTCATGTTTACTCATGTGATCTCGTTCTTCCTCTGAATTAGGTGACTGATTCTTGTTGAGTCTGAAGTGACTTCCCCAGGGTGTGTCAACTGGTTTGACTTTATCCATGTTGAACCTGCTAAGTACCTTTTTCAAATACTCAGCCTGAGAGAGTCTCAACATGCATCTGACTATATCTCTGACAATTCTCATACCAAGGATTTGCTTTGCAGCTCTCAAATCCTTCATTGCAAAGTGCTTTGACATCTGCTCTTTCAGATTATTAATCTCCTCAATAATAGCACCTGCAATAAGCATATCAACCACATACAATAATATGATGATATAGGAATTGTCAAAATACCTGACATAGCAACTGTGATCTGCCTGACATCTGTTGTGCCCTGCATTGTGCATGAAATTGTCAAATTTCTCATACCACTGTCTAGGGACTTATTTCAGGTCATACAAACTCTTCTTCAAACTGTAAACTGACTTCTTTTTCCTGTACCACGAACCCTTCAGGTTGATGCATATAGATGTCTTCTTCAATATCTCCATGAAGAAAAGCTGTCTTCACATCTAACTACTCAAGGAAGAGATCTTCAGTAGCCACCATAGACAGTACCATTCTGATGGTTGTAAGCTTCACCACAGGAGATAAAATCTCGGAATAATTAATACAGTGTTTCTGTTGTACAACAAGTCTAGCCTTGTACCTCTTACTGCCATCATGCTCAGTCTTCACCAGGTACACCCACTTGTTGTTTAATGCCTTCTTCCTAGATGGAAGATCTATGTCTGATTTTCAAGCAGAGAATCCATCTTCTCCTTCATGGCTAGCTCTCACTTGCTCAAATTTTCATCTTGCAAGATTTTTTCACAACTCTGAGGTTCTCAACCATCTGTCAGCAGAATGTAGTTCAAAGTTGGAGAATAACGTTGTGGAGAACGTCTAGTCCTTTCTGACCTGCAAACTGTAACTGTAGGGGTAGACTGCTTTGAAACTGATTGTAGAACAATAGGAGGGGATGCGCCCGATCCACT
>NW_018164533.1:89877-99364 GCF_001263595.1 Phalaenopsis equestris
TCACCTGCATCTCTGTCCTATCTGGTAAATCCTCAAATCTTACCAACTCAGATTCCTTCAGTGTTGTTTCAGAAATTGTAGTGGACTTATCCTTGTACATAACTTTCTAATTGAAAATCACGTTTCTGCTTCTTATGATCTTCCGACCCTAATCATCCCAGAAACGATATCCAAATGCCTCATCTCCATAGCCAATGAAATAACACTTCCTTGACTTAGTCTCAAGCTTATTACGAGCATCAGGATTAATGAGAATATAAGAACAACAACCAAAAGACTTAAGGTGAGAAAATTTTACCTCTTTCCCACTCCAGACTTCTACAGGTAATTCACAGTTTAATGGAACATATGACCCACTGTTAATCAAATAAACTGCAGTACTGACCGCTTCTACCCAGAAAGTAGGTTGTAGTTCGGCGTGAAATCTCATGCTTCTAGCCGGCTCATTAATGGTCCTATTTGTGCGCTCTGCAATACCATTTTGTTGTGGTGTCCCTGGAATGGTTTTCTCCATTCTGATTCCCTGAGCTGCACAGTACTCCTTAAACCTACCATCAATGTACTCACCACCATTATCAGACTTCAGACATTTCAGCTTTAAGCATGTCTCTGTCTCAACCACGGCCTTCCAAGTCTTGAACACACTGAAAAAATCAGATTTATACTTCAACAAATAAACCCATACATTTCTGCTATGATTATCAATGAATGTGATGTAGTAACGAGAGCCTCCAAGAGATGCCACTAGAGAAAGTTCCCACACATTTGTGTGTACAAGATCCAACTTTTCTGTCTTTGGCGTCCTGCCACCTTTCAAGAAACTGACCTTCCTCCGTTTCCCCATAATGCAACTCTCACAGATGCCGAGATCAACTGACTTCAGTTCTGGTAGCTTACCTCCAGACTGAAGTTCTTTCATACTTCTTTGACTCATGTGGCCAAGTCTGCAATGCCACAACTCTGATGTGCTCTCTGCAACAATAGTATCAACACTGTTAATTAAATCAGTAGTCATATATAATGTACCTGTTTTCTCACCCCAAGCCAATACCAATGCTCCTTTAGTAACTTTCTAGGTGCTATCTGAGAACACTACTAAATGTCCACACTCATCAAGCTGCCCAACATAAATGATGTTCTTCTCAGTTCAAGAATGCGTCTGACCTTTTGCAGAGTTTACTTGTTCTTATTTGGAAGTGCAATGTCAATATCTCTCATTCCTACCAAGTTCAGAGCTTCTCCATCTGCCAGATATACTTATATACTGCCAGATATACTTTCCCAAAGTCACCTGCAACATAATTCCACATCAATTCCCGATGGAAAGTTGTATGGAAAGAAGCCCCTGAATCCAATATCTAGTCATCAACATGACTATGAAATGTCAGTAGTAGTGCATCCTGTGATTCTTAAGTTACCACATTCGCACTGTTATTCTCCTTCTTCTTAGAATTCCTACAGTTCCTCCTTATGTGGTCAGTTTTGCCACAATTCCAGCAAATTACTTATTTACCAGGCCTTGACTTGCTCATGCTTATGTTCTTTGATTTTGATTTTCCTCTATTTAAATTCATATGAGTTACTATTCTGTGATCTCCCTCTGAAATTAACATTCAATGCTGAACTCGAACCTGAGATCTCGCCAGAATCTTTTCTGTGTACCTCCTCAACCAAAATCAAATCACGAATATCTTCAAATTTCAGTTTAGATTTATCTGCAGAATTACTGGCAGCCATCCTCATAGCTTCCCGGTTATTTGACAATGAAGCCAACAAGATCAGTGCATATATCTCATCATCAAATTCAATTTTCACAGACGATAATTGATTTGTGATAGTATTGAAATCATTCAAGTGTTGTACAACAAAGGTACCTTCCGCCATCTTCAAATTGAATAACTTCTTCATCAGATATACCTTGTTATTCGTCCCTTGTTATTCGTCGATGGCTTTTCATGCATACCTGACATGGCTGCCATAAGATCTGCAGTTGTCATCTCTTTGACGACATTATGTGCAACGGACCTCGATAGGGTCAATCAAATAAACCCACAGAACCTGTCGATCCAACAGATTTCATTCAGCTTCATCCATTCTTTCAAGTCTCTTCCCCAATAACGGAATATGAAGTTTCTTCCCATATAGGAATTCTCTATCTGCATCCTCCAATAACCAAAATGTGTGTCATCGAACTTCTCGATCCCCGAAACTTTCACTTCATCCATAACCATTGGCTCTGATACCAATTGTTGTGGTATATTTAAAATTTAAAACGGTCGACGACGAAGAAATGAAAAATAAATAGAACAAGAAAATTCACACAAAAAAAATACACAGATTTACGTGGTTCTGCAAATTGCCTACATCCACGGAGTTGCAGAAGATTTTTACTAATTGAGGAAATTACACTAGTCTCGATATTTACAAGAATGATTTCTTTCTACAAACCACAAAGAGGAGCACTTGTGATTCTTCTTTCTTATTGCTGTAAGCCATCACCGAAGAACCACATCGAAGAAGAAGAAGGCCAAACCGGCGATGCCTTGCAATTCCAATCCAATCGGAAATTGGATTTAATCCCTTCTACTTCACGCGTAAGCCACAGGCGAAGTCATGCCTTCTTTTCTCACGTTGCATGGGAGATTCAAACGGAGGCAGAAGAAGTCTGAGAGAGCCGAACCTTGATTTTTTCTTCGCACTTAGAGTTCTGTCGTAGAAGCCAAGAAAGTTATTTCCTGTGTTTCATACGTGAAGAAGGAAAAACCAAAAAAAAAAGAGAACCGCCTGCAAGTTGCACATCACATCAAATGCAATTTCCTCTCTTCTTTAATGGTGGCGGGACCCAGCTTCCATAGGCAAAAGTAAATAGGCAGAAATAGTTACAGAAGAGACAACAAACATATATATATATATATATATATATATATATTATATTTTAACCGGGCTCCACACTCAACAACTAACCAGTCATATTTAAGAATCTTAATTTTTATAACCAAGTTGTAAGACCTACTTCCTCTCTCTAATAAATAACAGCATAACATATCCTTCATTTTATAAGAACAAACATGCTTGGTTTTAACATGTTAAGTGGGTATAGTTGATAGTCATATCTAGGTAGTATTATAAAGGCCAGTCCTTTATGGGATTGGATACTAGGTTAATGAAGGTCCTCAACCAGAGTTTTTTTATCTAAGTTTCAAAATTGAAAGGAATGATTTGAAGAATTACTTTGCATGCAGGGATAATTCCCTAATTACTCCAGCTAGAAGCTGTAGGAGGAGGAGGGGATCAACTTTCCCTTTGCAGTCAAGTTGCGTTGAAGCTTGGACTAGTTTGGTGACCAACATTATATACAAGACATGTCAATCTTTACTTGAGAAGCTTCCCAGAGTCCTTGGGAGAAGAACGAAATGTTATCAAAATTTCTTTGGATGGCATGGTAAGGGAGTGATAATTGTACCTCACCTTTCAGAAAATTGAATTTCCCCTCACCTTTCAGTTATGGCAGTCATGGCATGGTAAGGGAGTGATGATTGTAGCTCGATAGAATTGAGGACATGATGCCTAGGGAGGTGCGCGGAGCAAGCTAAGCTAGAATTTGTTTTTCCCATAGTTTATCCAAATTGAAGGGAGCATAGGGAACCAGGTAGGGTTCCAAATTTAACTAATCTTGCAAGTGGTATCCAGATTGACCATTTGGCCATTTGACCTAGTGGTATCCAGGTTAACTTGTTGGCCAAAAGATGGATATGTTTCTTTTTTAGCCATATGACGAGACGGTTGTTTGGTAGAGTTTTCCATGGGAAAAATTTGGAATTAGCCTTGGGTTTCAGCTTTGGATTTGGCCTGTTTAAGCTTAGCCTCATGTCATGCTAAGCCTCAGGCTTGAGTTGGAATAAGAGGATAGTTCTTAGTTTAGGTTTTAGGTTTATTGATATGCATACATACACATCTCTGTATACATGTGCATCCACGCAAGCGCACGCGCACACACACCCACACTTATACCTATGTTGTATAGTTATACATTGAAGTTCATTAAATATTAAGATGAGTTTAAAATTTAGTTAACTTAAAGGTTGATTTGGAATGATCTATGTGGATTTTGGTTATGTTGATTTCAACATGAATATGTGTGTGTGTGTGTGTGTGTTTATATATGTCCATATACATAAACATAAGCTTCTAATGTGAATATGTTTACATGCATGAATCTGGATACATATATACAATCATGAATGTGTGTATATATTAATTATGACACTTAATATTAATTAGGTCAAGTTTATAAAAATAAAATTGCACGTGATGCAACAAGGCGACTTTGACACATATCATCACGTGGTATGACAATTTTTATCAGTTTTGTATCTTTTTTTAATTTGTCGTTTTTAAATATTAAATTTATGAAAATGCAACTTTTACAATATGTCCAATGAAAGAGAAAAAATTTGCGTACGTCAAGGGGTATGCAGAGACGTGTACATAATAGGGTACACGAGGTTTATATGAGAATTACAAGGGGGTTATAACCCGTTGTACCTCTTGTGTAACTTCCGTGTAACCTTCCGTGTAACTCCCGTGTAACCCCGCTGTAACCTTGTAATCTCAATGGATAAAATAAAAGGGCGGGTTACAACTGAGTTACACGAAAGTTACAAGGAAGTTATAACACTCTTGTAACTCCCATGTAACTCCCATATAATGCCCGTGTACCCTATTATGTACACATCTCTGCGTACCCCTTGACGTACGCAAATTTTTTTCTCAATAAAAGATCATTTCTAAGAATTAAAAAGTCCAGTCTGAAGTTGCAAAGTTGTAGAATTACACATAACGTCAGAGATAAACCTCTAAGAATTACACATAACGAGGTTGTTGACTCGAGTATAAACAACCTCGGGATATAACTCAGATGCCTCCTCCCCCTTGTCTATCTCGAAATTGTTCAAGCAACCCTCATAAAAGATATGATAGAAATGTCCATATCCCGCTTGCTGTGGATACTCCAGCTCTGCAGATATGAAAAGAAATCATAGTGATCATATATATATGTAAGTATAAAATGCTTGTTATTATAAATTATTTGACGGCATGAAAGTTACTGCCTTTTACCTTTGATGATAGAGAGAAAATCCTGTTCTGAAATGCTGGTCTTTTTAAGCTCCTTACCAATGAGCTGCTCCCATGCCATGACTACTTCTCTCTGTGACAGTATGTTTTCTGGTGGTCTGATGTAAATAGTTTTATTTAGAGTTCGGTGGTCGTCGATCGTTTTGATGATGTACATCGCGATATCGTTTTCGTCAACATAAGCAGCTGAGATGAATTGATATAGTAAGATTTGAAGCTCTACTTGCTCTTCCAAAATCAGGGATGATGTAAATAGTTTTATTTAGAGTTCGGTGGTCGTCGATCGTTTTGATGATGTACATCGCGATATCGTTTTCGTCAACATAAGCAGCTGAGATGTATAATAAGATTTGAAGCTCTACTTGCTCTTCCAAACTCAGGGATGTATAATTACCTTTAACATTGCCATCTCCAAGCATGCATACGCTTTCAGTTGAGGGTAATATTTTCCCAGGTTGGCAAAGGCCACCAACAAAGTATCCCATGAAGCAGTTAGCGGAGATATAAGTGAATGGGATGTTTGATTCTTCTATAGCCTTCCTCACAACCAACTTATCATCAAATGTCTCCCTACCAGGAGCCAAAGCATGCCCCATTCTTGCTGGGTCTGTTCCAAACTCGGAGGGCAAGAACCTCTGCCAAAATAAAGCCTTACTCCCATGTGTTTTGTTTTTTTGAAGTTAGAAAATATGTTATGGCAAATAGTGATGATTGTTATGTACAAATATTTTGATGGAATGTATGCAATGCCATCTTTAGCTTGTGATTTTGATTACACATATAATTTTTTGGGGAAAAAAATAAGACCTTTCTAAATTCAATTTATAAAGTGGTGTGCCAATAAATGACCCGAACCGGTTATCCCAAACAAGCTCAAGTAACCAAAAAAAAAAAAGGTTCAAATCGATCTAATTACTATTTAGATCCAGTTCAGGCTAATGGGTTCAAGCTTACCAAATGACCTGAAATCAATAAAAAGTTGATTTGATCAAATTATGTATGACTTAGGAAGATTTTATAGGGTTAATTATGTTAAATAGATGATATTCAGGTTAATCAGACGAAATTTAACCAATTACATGACATAAACATAAGAAAGGGCTGAACATGTTGGCTTTGGTTAAGGTGGGTTTGTCCCCAGCCGGATCTTAATCAAATGATTTGACCCATATAATAAAATGGTCGCGTTAAAGTAAGTTGATTTGGGTTGGACCAACTCTCAGTTAACTCTATATTCAACCAATAACCCAAATTGATTCAAGATTTGGGTATATATATTATATCATGTCAAAATGAGTCGAACACGAACGAACAAATCTTTGTTCACGTTCGACTCATTTATATATCGAGCGCAAAAACAAATTGTTCGTACTTGGCGCATTAACTTAGTGAATGATTCGAACACGAGCTTCTTAACAAGCCTAACAACAAAGACCAGGTTTGATAGCCCTAAATATGACTCGCTAATAAATAATGTTAAAATGTGTTTTCTAATATTCACACTAAATCAGCTGCTTGAAGAAAACGGTTTCAAACTATTGGAGATGCAACCTTGCAACTAAAATTTTGTCTGCTTAGTATTAGTTAGGCAGTGAAAGCGAGCACCTTCATGTTGCCTGCCTCTTTAATGGCGTCAACAAGCTGAAGCTGGAGGAGGATGTGATGGCTCCTGACATGCACGCCGGAGATGGCGGATATGACAACATCGACTTTTTTGACGGCGTCGACGAGGCTCTGATGATCGCCAAATGAACCCTCAACAAGTGTAGCCCCTTGCTCCTTGAAAGACAGCAGCATCTGAACCTTCTCTATATCCATGCAGATCTCCGGCCGACGAAGAACGAAGGTTGGATGCCCTTCTGCGATGCTTGTCCTCACTATTCTTCTCCCCAGATATCCCGTGCCGCCTACCACAAGAACCCTGCTTTTCACCATTTTTATCCCTTTGCTTTCTCTCTCTCTCTTTCTGTGATTGTGAGTGTATTTTTGTTGACAGGAGATATGTAGTAGCAGAGGTGGAGAAGGTGAAGGAGAATGATTGTAAGTTGGTGAAGCGCGGCAGCTATTTTTACAGAGGATGGCGGATTGCTTTGTGTGCAAGGGACGAGAGCTTTAGCGATGAAAGGTTGCTGTCGGTTGGTGTAGAGAAATGAGGGTTGTAATGAGTTTCTGGATTTCGGCATTCTAGTAATTTTGGGTAAGAGAAAGTAGATTAATTATATATTTTTTTAAAATAAAAAAAATTTAAAATATATATCATATAATTTTTGTGTATTTATATTTGGTATTACATCAACAAAATTTTATCTCACATGATTCTTGAAGCAGAACATGAATCTCGAGAAAATAATAAAAAGAACATTCAAATTTTAATTAAAAATCATTCTGAACTTAAATTTTAGCAAATTTACAGTCAAGCAGACTGGGTTGATGAGACGAATCCAACGATACAAAACTTGGTCCAATTCAAGGCAACTTAAGCCCAAATTAAATCGATAAAACCATTTTTAGAAGTTTTCAGTTCATAAATAAAAAGTCAAACACAATCTAAATTTGAGAAGCATATAGTCAAATCGAATGTCTTAACGAGACAAATCGAATGAACTCAATATTGCTCAATTATAACATCATTAAAGTACTCAAATGTTCACTGGATGATATCTAATAGAGAGAATCTCTCCTCGTTGTCCGATGGAATTATCTAAATTCCTTTCTTAATTGCAAAAAGACTTCTCTTAGACTCTATTAAAAGAGCCCTACACCTCTTGAGAGAGAGGAAAGACTTGAGTCAGAAGAAGGCTGACGTTTGGAGGAGAGTAAGCCCAACATCGCTTCAGTATCGCAAATCTGACAAGTATCTCCAACCACTGCAACCACTGATAGTGTAGCAACACACCCCAATGCAACCCGCATACGGTGCAACGATGACGACGCCTTCAGAAGAAAATATAACAATACAACTCTAATACTGTATAACAACTCACCCTGATAATGATGCAACTATGCACACCTCATATGATGCAATAACATCTCCTAGAGATGGCGTAACCATACATCCTAAATAAAAATGCAATGTTAAATCCTAATAACGGTGTAACAACGCATCTCACATATGATGCAACAATGTCTCTCTAATTGCAGTGCTTAGACATCATCACGGCTCGCAACTGTTACCTACATGACCAACAACGATCTACATGATCCAAAGTTCTTGCAACTCATGACTCTGACCTGACCTCTACAACCTATGGATGTCATCACAACTCACATTTATGACCTACGTGACTAACTATGACCTGCATGTTCCGCTGCTCGTGTAGCTCCCGACTCTGGCCTCTGCAATCTACAAACATCATCAAAACTCACCACTATGACCAACATGATGAACTACAACCTATGTGGTCCAGAGCACATGCAATTCCAGCTTCTGTGACCTAAGCATTATTATAACTCACCACTATGATCTACATAACTTATAGCTCATACAACTTCAAACTTCAATCATTGTGCCCTATATATGCATTGCAGTTCACCACCATAATCTATGTAACTAACTACGACCTAATTGGTCCATATGCTCGTGTAGCATATGAACATCATCATGACTCGCCATTACAGACTATATGATGAACTACGATCAACGTATGTCACAACTCATTTACTTCCTATATGACTTTTAAGGCCAATCGATGCTCCTGAAGCAACCATATGTGATCCACACGACCAAATATTACCATGAATTTCAACTACGGCCTATACGACAAGCTAGCACTATAATCACCTACAATATTCACAACATATGGATGTCTTCATAGCAATGAATAGTGATCCTTAGAGCCCACTATCACTGAGAACTACATTCACTACAACCATACTATGACTATTATTGATATCTACTATTGTACTTTTAAAATGTCCAATTTTGTAACTTCATGTTCCCTAATTCATGAGAAAATTATACCAATGTACTCTCTAATCATAGTAGATAATTTCAAATGGGCTAGGCCCCGTAATTTTTCCCTTTCAAGGATTCCGTACATAAGAAGTTAAAATGCATTCTCCTACTTCTCTTTAATTATATGACTGTGTGTTGGGTTTTCATTCAATGCCAGGATGATAATTCATTATTATACCATCTCAAATTTTCCAACGTGCATCATTTTGACAACAACTGTGAGAAACAAAGTCTCGTTTGGCCTTGTCTTCAATTTTAAGATTTCGAACCTCTACTTTATTTTTTTTAATGATATATATTATCCAACCAGCAAAAGCACTTTTTGCACATTTTGAAGATTATATCTAAAGAAATCTTCAATGTGGGGGGGGGGGGGACCTCTGGTGTAAAAAAAGA
>NW_018164533.1:99374-110827 GCF_001263595.1 Phalaenopsis equestris
GGGGGGGGGGGGGGGTTACTGTAGTCTCAAAAGATCGTTCGCACCAACGCCCCAAGATCGATTGAATTAAGATAGTTTTCCTTCATCTTATTAGACACAAATTCTATGAATGCTTCTTCCAATATAGTGGACAACTTCACATCAATCTCAGAAGGCCCATTATAATAACATCCCAAGCACGACTGTGGTGGGTTATTCATCCCACATTTTATTTAGAGAATAATTCTTCAAGAACTAATTCTAGGTTGGGTGACAAATTCAAAAATAATGCTTCCTCAACACCCCCCACCATTACAAAGTTCTTCATTAAATGTATCATGAAGTTGATCTTTTCAATGTTCGATACATGGGTTGTTTTATAAGCTCATATTAAAAACACTCTGATAGGGAGAAAAAAAAATCAAAAACAACAATTCGCAT
This sequence comes from Phalaenopsis equestris, assembly GCF_001263595.1. Taxonomy (NCBI): domain Eukaryota; kingdom Viridiplantae; phylum Streptophyta; class Magnoliopsida; order Asparagales; family Orchidaceae; genus Phalaenopsis; species Phalaenopsis equestris. The sequence continues at coordinate 99,795 of NW_018164533.1, forward strand.
GTTACCAATATTATTCTTGAGTATGACTATAACCATGTTTCCAAGAAAAGTACATCTCATTACGACCTATGACCCCTTCTAGAGAAACACAGCATCTCTAACACCTCATTCTGAGCTTAGTCAATCCCATGGGGACTGAATTCAGCCTACTCCATCACAGGCTACAGTTTTTTAATTAGAAGCTTTGACTAACAACCTTAGATTGATCAACCGTCCTTGCTCTATATCATATGAATTTTTTCATTAAAAGTTAACATACTTGAGCATCTTCGACTAAGCAACCTAGGACAAAACTTGTCTCTTTAATGGATTCTTCTTTTGACTATGTTCCATCTGAGGTTAACGCCATCGAGAATCTTTGACTATACAACTGAAGATAGATATTACATTCTTCATTAATTAGAACTAACTTCTTGCACTACATGTTGTGGTCAGCGAGTGGGGCTGCTTTGACTAAGCAACATAAGGAAAGTCAAACATTCTTAGCAATAAATCAAATATTAAAGCCACCACAACTCGGAATAAGAGACAAAATCAATCTTAGAAGCAATATCAAATTTTTTACTATATCAAGTAAATGAAAGTCGTATAAACAAACACATTTTCGTCATGTATAAATGTCACATCAAGAGATTAAAATGCTATGATGACCACACACACTAATGTAAAAGCTAAAAGAAGTTAACATATCTTTAAATGGTATTGGCACCACCTCCGAAAAATTCATTCACTTGTACTGGTTCTTAAGGGGACGAGATTCTCCATAAGTTATCTGCAACAACATGAGAAATGTCACCCAAAAAAGATTGAGATCAACACGAAAAAATCTCATCCAAAAAATTCATTCACTTATACCTTTGCTTAAGGATTTGTGCAGTTGCCTTGGATGAAGTCATACTCCTTGCTTTCCTTAATGTAGCTCTCTGTTGGAACAGAAGAGAACGAAATGGTGGTTCTCAGTTTGTAGAGAGGAGTGCGGAGGAGGGAGATGGGTGGAGAGGAGAGGGCTTGGTCTCCGTTTGGATGAGGAGAAGAGAGGAGAGGTGAGGAAGTCATGAGAACGAGAGAGGAGAGAATTGTTTATGTCAGTTATTTGGATGAAGGGCTAATGGGGCTGATTTGGGAGGAGTGGTTAACGGAGGAAGACTTAAAATTCAAAACATTATTTAGGGTAGTTATAGCCCAAAATTACAAACATGCCTCATTTTGAAGAAAAAAATGCAAAGTCTAATGGTTTAATTAGTTTTGAAAAGCGTTGCCTCTAACTCAAGATATTTCATTTAAAATAACTTGGTGCTTATGGGCGCGATGGTCAAAATTTTGACTTCAACTCATTTAGTAGAGAAAAATATAGTGAATTTAGTATTACAATTAGTTTTGATCAAAGTGAGCCCCATCTTAAAATATTTCAGGTTAAAATGCATGCCCCACTTTAAGAGAAATTTATTATAGATTTTGAGCGGAAGGTTTTAGTGGGTTTTAATGTATAAAATTAAATGTTTTAGCTAATATTTAGTTTGGTTTTAGTTTGGGTTCATGTTAAGTTAATGATTATTCTTTTTATTTTCAAATTTATCATTCAAATTAATGTTTAGTTAACAAGATCTCAAACAGAGTCAAATTTGAGCACATAGGAGTTCATTTGAAAGATTTTGATGATCCTGATGTGGTCACACGGTTCATTTAAAAAATAATGATTCATTGAAAAACTTTTGTTGGATAATTTTTCATGCAAGAAAACCCAAAATGTAAAATTTTACATAAAAATGATTCTTGATAATCATCAAACTGAGTTGTATGCTTCTCATATATGAATATGAACACTAAGCAATTTACAGGTGCTAATCTCACACCTGATTGATCTGTCAAGAAAATGATAACTGCAGGGTGCATGAGATAATATTTTTACATGAAAGCTTGAAGTAAAAAGTTTAACGTAGAAATTGTATCATATGATCATCAAACTTATTTGCATGACCTTCTAAAGAAGATAAAAAACACCATGCAAATTCCAGAATAAAGTTTCAAGCTTCACAATAATTGAAATAGAAAGAGTTGATTACTTGTAAATTAATTCATGGAACAATGAGTAAGGAATTATTGATTTAAACAAACCAAACAAAGACGAAATGGTTAATTGATGAATGAAAAGAAGCGGCACTTTCAGGAGATTGAGCATATCGATTGTTGATAAATGTGAAGCACAATTCATTTCGCCTGGAGCACTGTATTCTGCACTCATCACTTCATTTGGTTATTTTCATGGTAATTGGGAACCATTACATTCTATTATACGGCCGTACAAAAAGAGAAAAAAATTGTATGTAATTTTTTGCTCCATGAATCATAATGTGGACTGTCTCAACATGGCAAAAGATTGCAACGATCAACTGCACAAAAGAATTTAGTTCACAATAACCCTGGACATATTGCTCAGCCTGGTTAATTTATGTATATGAGAATATACATCCTTTTGGCTGACCTTACTGCAGCTTGAGAAATGAAAAGGTATCCAGACGACTGGTAAAGAGGGTGTTTGGCAGCATATTTTAATGAGATTTAGTCGTGAATTTAACTTAAATTCAACCAAACACCAAAAAACAGAATTAAATCTATTATTCCGTTGAATGAAAATTTTAGCATTATGTCACTAAAAACTTTCCCGTGGCTCTTCTTCTTCTTCTTCTCCTCGACAGAAATCAAATAACTCGAGGGAGCCCAAAAAAAACTTGAGCGAGGTAGCCCTCTCGTTCTTCCCCTACTTCCCTCTTCATCAATTTTGAATGGTAGCTTAGCAGCTCATTGGTTGAGACTCTTTCCTCTTGGCTTGCAAGTCACTATTTTGCAAGGATTCGATCTATGGAATTCATGACCTTGTTTTTTTTTCTTAAACTCTGTTTGGCGAAGAATGGAAGATTATTTGCAATAAGTTCTCCCTATTTATAGCTTCAGCATTTTTCATGGTATCTTTATGGATTATTCAATACGGTTGTTATATGTTCTCTACCACTAGTTCATATGGATTATTCAATATGGGGGAAGGATGCAGACCAGTTTAATCCTCAGCATTTTTTACCAAAGATTTGCTCAAATAAAGGTAATCTTAATTAATTGCTTATTATTATGAATGTTGAGACCTGGGGTTTTGGTCCCTTTCATGTGGAAATGTACAACCTTTTAATTTTTGGGGCATTTACATACATACCATCCAATTCGTATGCATTTACATGTCAAACACCTAAAATTTACCTTCTACTTTCATACCGCCCAAATCACTCATATTGCAGAAAAATGCCATCTTTTTAACTTTTAAAAGTGAAATACACGTTTTCATGCATAGGTAAGACACTATGTATGTAAAAATTGAAGTTTAGGAGTTAGATATGTACATGGGAATTGCGTGCTATGTCTTTAAATCTTAACTTTTTTTGTCATGGCAGTGAATCTGATTTTCTGCTACTTATTGTTCACGAGAAATCTATTGGGCTCTTGTACAGTTCACATTCAACTACAACTCTTTGATTGGAGTTTAACTGCAAATTTGAGAAAAAATAAATTTATGATCTATATAATATATGGTTTCTTTTTTGCCTGGAGTTATCTTTTGATTCTGATGCTTGCGATCTACAACTAAGAAAATCATGGTTACAAATAAGAGCGCAATTAGAAGGAGAATTTTGAATGTTTGAAGAACATGAATAATTTAGGAGTTTGTCCTCAATGTTATGCGCTTAAGCATTGCAAAATTACTTCTAGAAGCATTATGCAGGTGCAATTTTATAGTTAGCTCATAAATTCTTGATATTGTGAATTTGACCAAGCTCAATGCAATTTGATTTAGAACAACTGTATTGTATCCATAATTTCTAGTTTTTTTTAAAGAAGGATGGAATAATTTTGATTCTGTGATAAATTGGCATGGAAGAACCTATGATCTTGCATGTCACTTTCATATAAATGAAATTGCAGAATTAGTTTGTTCAGAACTGTTATTCATTTATTTCAGCAGTTTTAATCTCTGAAGTGAATGGTGCAATCAATTTCTGTAAATTAGACAACTTATAAATTGTCTCTGTGTTTCATTAACAAATGATTTGTATGCAACAAGCTTACTTTTTAGATTCAATCTTGAAATTGCTGATTCATATATGATTCACTATTTTATAAGACTGCATATGAAATTGTACATTTATTTTCTACTTTAAGGTATCATATCGTTTGAGTTTCCAATATAAATTTGCTTGAGCAAAAAATGTACATTAGAATAATACTTGTTTATATTATTCAGGCGCTTTTAGTTGCTCGGAATTCTGGTGTTGTTTTTGCTGGTACATTTGGAGCACTTGCGTGAGTATTTAAATGCATTAACAATCTTAGCACATCTTCTATAACAATCTCATGCACATGTTACTGAACTTTGTTGAAGTCGTGGTTTATGTGCATTACAGAGCTTAATAGGTACTTTGAGGCTTTCATATTTTTAAAAACTCAGCGTATCAAGGTTTAATTAATGCTTCTAAGCTTCTCAATTTGTTGCATCTGTATAATAATTCTCAGCAAGTAAGCATTGCCCTCCCCTTCTTACCCACCCAGGCCTTTACTTGAGGATATGTTTTGAGTTTTTGTGATGCAGGGGTGAGTGTGTGCGGTCTTTCGGGTCATGGTAGGGAACACTCACTGGTTCAATCCACTGTTTTGGTAAGTTATTAAAAGCTGGAGTTGAATCTTCTGAACTTAAAAGAAAAGCCAAGTCAGCAGATTGCTTATCTAAATATCCAGCATTGTTTTATTCTGGTTGTGGTTGAGATAGATGCATGAGACTTGAGATATTTCACTGGAGTGTATGGATACAGGAATATACGTAAACATTGGTTTATGCTATGGGATTATCTATCACAATCTATATAATAGATGATTTTCTTCACCTGTGGTTGTAGGCAAGTTTTACCCAATTACATTGAAGTATTTATCTTTAAACAGTGGTTGTCTCTTCTATCTTATAAGTTGCCTCCCTTACATAAATCACAAAAAGGATTAGATTTAGTGTAAATATTAGACGTACGATTCATAATAAACTGCAAAGTTTACAGTTTCATCTCCTCATAAGATTAGCAACTGCTACCGGGTGCATGCTACTATACAGAATTAGTGAAGCAAAAGTTGACAAAATTATTGAGGCTGGTAAGCCATCCCTTTAAGTGCTCATATTTTCATTTGAGCTTCCGTGTCTCGAGATTAATATCCTAATTTTCTTATGCTTTCTCGTCTTATGTTCTCAGTTGTGTTATTATTCAAATTTAGCTGTTAGATATGTATACATATTTAAATTGTGTGGTATGAATGAAAATGTTCCTATCAGCTTCAATGCTTGTTCCTTTGGGATTCACAAGTGGGATTCACAAGTGCTAGCCAGCTTCATGCGCAAAGACTTGAAATCATTCAAATCACATTTGGCTCAAAAGAACTCCATATAGAGAGCCTACAAACAATCGCAATTTGTTTTTTATGAGCATTTACCCATCAAAGCAAAGCAAAGCAAAATGAAAACCTAAAAAGTCAGTGAAATTTAATGAAACCATTCATACAAAAACCTCATATAAACAACAGCTATAAACCAAAAGTTCCTGATTGTTTTCTCTAGTTAAATATTTCACATATAGAAGACATAAGAAGCAAAAGAACAAGTTCAATTTCGATATATAGAATACAGCAAGAATTTCAATGAGGCAATAAACTAACAATACTAAGTTCTCGTCTTTTCTCCAACTCGTTGCCTATAATTCGTGTTTGCTCAACAACTAACGAATTATTTTCTTTGCTCTTTCCTTCTTCTATCAAAAGAAAAGTATGTTCAGAATTCTTAAGTCTTTAAAATGTTGCTTTGATAGGTAAATGCAATTTTGGCATAGATGGAACTCAGTTTTTGTTTCTTTTTGCACAGCTGTTGAATGGTCTGTATATTACAGCTGGGATCTTTGCTTTTCTCAAGTAATGATCATGGTGCAGGTTGGAATAACATTTGTCTCGAATTTGGTCGTTTAGAAAGTGTGGTTGTTTCTGCATTTAATAGATATTTTTGCTTCACCTTCGGTTGCATCTGATGTGTTTCAATATGGTTTAATAGGCTTTGCATCAAGCTCTTGTGAGGCAAGATGAGTTGTTGGCATACATTGATTTCCATCAAGAGGCTAAATTTCGGGTTTGTTGAAGCTTCATTTATATGTTTGTCATTTTACTCTTCATTTGATGGTTGTAATATTGCTTATTGCATATTTATTTATTTTTCACGCAGAAAATGATGTTCTGATTTTGATCTCTGATTATTTATTGAGAGAAAATGATTTCTTAGAGATGATGATGAAAGACAATTTAGGAGGAGATGGAAGAGATAGTGAAGGAGACATTTCTCTACTTTATTTCACTCACTTATTGCTAAATAAATAAAAAAAAAAAGATACTCAAGAAAAGAGGTTTTTTCGTGTCAATCTTTCAAAAACTTTAAATATTACATTTTGACCACCTACTTATACTTTCTATTTCGACCATCTTTATTTCTTTTTAAAAGATGAGCAAACAATCTATTATATTTAAAGTTTCTTGTGACTGAAATAAAAATTTTAAATTTGGATGATTAATACATTATATTCGAAGTTTTGGGTGTTTTATATGTAAACCCCCCCAAAAAAAGGTTTGAAACAATAAAGATATATAATTTATTCTATTTTATTTTATTTCTTTCGATGAATTGAGAGGATCTAACAAATGTGGATGAATCTGATTCTTTTCGAGTGTTTCTGTTTCAATTGTAATTTATTTCATGCTGAAATTCGAAACTTATATTGTTCAGACATTTGTGATTTTTTTAAAATTTATGATTTATTTTATGCTGAAAAATTAGCAAATAACTCTTGATTGTTAAAAAGTACTCACTGTTAAGCGAGTTGTATTTAAACTTTTGTTCTGTTTTGAAAGAAATTTCTACGTATAAAATATAAAATATATGGTTGTCACAATTCAGTTTTAAACAATTTTACTAAATATAGACAAAATGATCAATTTTTTCAGAAACATGTGTCCCACAACTGTTATCACACAATTGCCACAAACAGATAATCAACTTCCTCATAGTAACTTCCCTGCAACAACTTCCTAGAGCAACGCAACTGCAACTGAAAAACTAACAACTGTAGTTGCGCCAATAGACCCTTACTGTGGAGGAAGATGACCGTCAGCAGTCGGAGAAGAGCTCAAATTTTGCAGAGGATCGCGGCTTGCTCTTCTTTTGCATGATCTATTGTCGCGGTTACCGCCGGGCGGGTAAAAAACAGACCGACGATGTTAGGCCACAAATAAGGGGGAGCTTTCCGTGTTTGCACCAAACCGCAGTGGCACGGCCGCCCCAAACGGGCGAAACCAACTGCACGACACCGCCCCTAAATCTAGCATTTTGTCTTAAATATTCCTGATGGAGCTTATTTTCTTGATTCTGTTGAACTCTTTGTGACTTTCTAGAATGGTAATAATAATTAACTTTTTGGGCCATTGTTTTTCCAGATGAACTACCTGATTACACTCGTTCAATGAAATGTTGTTTCCAATTTCACGATATCAACTCTTCATAGTTAGATCTTCCATGGAAAGCCTGAAAATGTGTTTTGAAAGAAAATTAATTCAAAAATATTCATAAAATAATGTTATAATTTCAATATGTAATACATTACAAGGGAAAAAAAAAAGCACTTCTCCAGTACAAAGATCGAACAGAATTTTAATCTGCAAAGATCTTACCTTTACAATATCAGTTACTCCCAAAACCATCTGATTGAACAAATGAAGCTTCTAAGAAAAAAAAAAAATTCAAAAAAAAGCTAAAGGCAACTCAAGCCAACAACTTCCTCGGCGAAATCCGACGAACTACAGCGACGGTAGCACTATCACCAGCGCTCCCCTTCTGGCCCGCCGGCGTTTGCCGTAAACGAGTACGAGAGAAAACGCCAACTACGGCCTCCTCATTCTCCATCTTCTCGGCAGAAACAGTATCTTCCCCATCATCCCGAACACTCCGAGACTTATCCTCAGCAGCAATCTTCTCAAACTCGTCCATCAATTTCCTCTCCCTTTTCTTGCTAGGCGGCTGAGATGGTGTAACGGGAACGATCTCCTCTGAAGACTCGGAGGGCTCCGAATCGAGAGTTTTCAGTGAGGAAAATTTCATGCTGGAATCGCGAGTCTTAGCGGCAACCTTCTTCCTGCGAGAACCATCTCGTTGCAACCTGAGCTTCTCGATGGATCCCTTGATGCTGCCCTGGAGGCGATGTCGCTGAAAACTGAGTCCGCCCATCGACCAGTGCGCTTCGTTGGCCCAGGATAGGAGAGGATCCAAGAAAGGAACCGGAGGATCCACGCGCTCGTCGTTTAGATTGACGTCGACGAAGAAACGTGGTCGGGGCAGACTGCTTCCATAGAACTTCCCGGGTCCCAAAGCCACCACCATTTAGATTGGATGGAGATTGTAAAGGCCGGACAAAGGAAGAAGATGACGAGAGGTTTGAATGGAGCGATCCGAGTTGGTTGAATTTATGCATAGAGAGAATATCTGGCGGGAGATTTGGCGCCTTGTTTTTTGGCGATTTAGGGTTAGAAATTTGAAGAATTGGCAGCCAAGGCCCAAGGAGATGGGAGATGCATGCCCATGCCCGCCAAACCACCTGAAACTTGCTGTTTACGTAAGTCTAGCTTGTATTTTGTTGTAAGTTAAAAACATTGGGTGTTTTAAATGTAGGTTGAGTGCTCTTGACAAGTTCTTCTAGTGAGAATTCCAAGTAATTTGACAAGTAATTGACTTCCTTAATGGATTAACCTTAGCGAATGGTTGACTTTGTGAGTCCCTCATGGGAGCTTATTTGATTAACATTGAGAGTTGTGTAAGAATTAATTTGTGGAATTGATGAGATTTAGTTCTATAAAATTGAAGGATTTATGTGATTTTAGACTTTTTCAAACTTTAAATTAGAAATTTTAAGATAATTCATAATCAATGGCATGTTAAAAAAAAATTGGTTTTTTATAACAACACCATTTACTTGATCTCAACAAATATACGTGTCCATTAGTTACTAGTTATCTTGTATATTTTAGGAAGTTAGAAAGTATATAGTAATGAGGATTTTGAAAAAGCCCCAATTATGCATAGGTGTTCGGGATTTAGCTTTGGAATTTGTTTGCACATAACATATAGATATTTGATACATTTGTAATGCATCGACATCCTTGTCTATAAATGTGTTTTCCATGATTCATTTTCAAAATCTTATTTATCTGTCTTCATTCTTTTTTATTTATGTCAAATTTATTTCTTAACAACAAAAATATGTTCAAACAACTTGCAAGCTCTACTGTTATTGATGGGTTTAGAGAAAAATATACAAATGCTATCAAGTGAAAGGATAACCTTTTCTTACGAGGTTCAATTTCTACAAAAATGCTTCAACTAATGATTTTGAAATCGAATACAATGAAATTCTTAATGAAAGTTGGGTTTTTAACCATGCAAGTTTACTACTAAAGAAGCTTTTAAGATTAAGGAAGCTGTCATTTAGAGAGCTTCTAGTGATGCAAAAGTCATCACTATGGGAGAAAACAGTCAAATGTGAGTCCTTAGAAGTGCTTAAGAAAGTATTATATTAACAAATATTTGAGTTAAAACCCCTTTAGTTCCAAGATGGAGTGTAAGCATTCTAGAGTCTTGTTTTGTAGTAGAGAAAATAAATTATTTTTGGATTTTAAATTTTATGAGTGAGGTTTAGTTAATCTATCACATCCCCGAGCAAATTATTAACTTCTCTTTTAACCCGTTTGGGTCTGATAGCTTAGTTTCTATCTTTCAAAATCTTAAAGGGGTCTTTTAGCAATGAATACTTGGCCCGGTAAGACATCTACTCACAGATGAAAAGGGGGAAATCATTCATCTTGACATCACTTTTAAGAGTCCATCTTATACTAAAAAAATGATTAAACTATATGATACCTAATAAATATTTGGATTTGTTACCTCTAATAAAGAGCCCTTGTGAATGACCTAAATACAAGGCCATAATTATATATACGAAGTATTATGAATATATGTTATTCATTAAGATTTGGGTTCATTTGGCAAAAAATCATAGATTCAATAAACTCTCTTTGAGCTATATGATTATAAGCACTGGCATCCTAACATGGATATGCATAAAATAACTATGTAGGAAGAGTCACCAAATAATAATCTTTTCTCGAGGTGGTGAGGTGTTGGTCAAATCTCAATCTATAATAAGAATAAAAAAAACTAAGGAGAAAAGAGTTGGGATTAAGAAGGATTTAAATAAATAAATAGGCTTTTTTGTATCTTAAATAGGGACAATATTAGAAAGTGAATGTTTTTCCAAGATAAATTTGATCATGTTCCTCTCTTTAGAATGCACTTGAGATTTTAAAATGATATGACATATGAAGTGTTATGGTATCCCATGGATTGAATCTAGGCTCCTCCTATGGAGGAGATATAGAGTCCAGGTTCTATTAGAAGTATCATGAGCATTAGGAAGTCTCTTCTCTCTCAAGTGCATTAATTAGAGGCTATGTGGGGGTGTTTGGCTACAATTTCGATTTAGCATTAATAGGATTTTGTAAATCCATTAAATACACCCTTCCCATAGATTTATTAAATCAAGATTTTAGCTGAATCGAAGGAAAAATTCTAAACCTTAAATTTGAAAATTTATAAATCCATGAAATTCCTGCTTTTTTTTCATTTTTCTGGATTTCATACCAAACACCCCTTATATCATCTTTTGCCCATGTGAATTAATCCTACTCAGTTACACCCCCAACCTGAGATCAATGAAGACCAAGTTTGTTTATAGTTTATTGAGAAAATGGGTGTTGAACTGGTAACCTATGTATGAAATATGTCCTTGAAGATAAGATAATCCATTATTGCTGGGGCCTTGCAAATAAATGACATGACACAATACATCATACTATATCTTGGTCAA
>NW_018164533.1:110927-114258 GCF_001263595.1 Phalaenopsis equestris
AAAAATATAATCTTCTACGTTGGGGTGGAATGATGTCATACACCCAGACGATGATCGCGGTGGTCGATGCAGATTCTTTTTCAATATCATTGTTTTCAGTTGTGTCATTCGGAACATCTCATGACATCCAATAATTTTCTTCGTTGAGATTTGATGGAGAATAAAAATGTTGTTTACCGAAATTCATGTCTACATCAGAATTATGAGCAAATATGGGAATGTTCTAAACATCTAAATCAATGTCTCCACCAGTACTATTTATTCACTGCAAGTCAAATGATAAAATCTCATATATTGATGGTACTGCATAGCCGGAGGTGGAGGGTACTGTATAACTAGAGGGTCTTACATAATTGAAGGGTTCCACAAATACTGATTGGACAGAATAAACAAATGTCTTTGAATATTATTGTTCATGTGGCTCTTGAAACGAAGATCTTTGTATTCTGCTAACTGAAGATGTTGGAGCATATGTTGTTGATCGTCTCGAAGTAGTGGTGGAGCATCAGAGGTTGATCTACAGGGGCCTTGTAGTCTAACATCTATTTTTTGAGACGGCCCTGCCTCAAAATCATGTCGAAATGGCTGATCAAGTGTAATATAATCAATCTGTATTGATTCTTTCACTCTGCGCATAACTTCAGAATCTCATCGTAATCTTGTTTCATGGAACTAGCATTTGCGCCACAATCCTCTCCAAACCTTTCCATGATGTCGTTGCTACGATTGAAGTAATTCAGTTGTATAATTGATAATCTTATATTATTTTTTTTGTATTATAATAAAAGAAATTACTAGTTATTATAAAAGGATGCAAATACATACCACTATTCCCTTTCTCGGTGATTGTGCATAATACATATCAGAAGATTGAGTTTGAGGCTTCGCTAAGTACAGCAATGCCAAATAGTGATACCACTGCAGATATTGAGCTAATTCTTCCCTTTCATCTTCTTGTAGTGGGTTTAATGACACAATAAACGTCTGATAATTATTTTGTATCACGATATATTTACTATAATATTACTCTAAGTCAATCCCTACTCTACCTCACCCATCGATTCTCTGAAAACCTTGTTCAATGAGTTCAATGGTTATAGACCAAATGCTTAAAAAATGTCTCATGACACAATCTGAAAGCTGCCACTCGACACAGTTCCAATTTATTAGTGGAATGTAGATAGTCTAAATATTTATATTCTCAAAACTTGTAATGTAATAACACTAAATATGGCGTCCAAATAACCTACATATGAAATTATAAAATTAGTTTTTTTAAAACATATTTAAGACAAAAATATGGGATAAAATAAAAAATGAGTATTATACTCGATTATATCTGCCCAACATAATGACGCGACTGTTTGTGATTGAGACCATCCCATATAGAATTTTAATATAATGTTATGGTCTATGGGATAATAATAGATAACTTCATCCTTTGGATGGTCACCCAATATGTCATCACAACATTCCAACCTACTCGAGAAGCGCAACTCCGAGCCAATACCATTAGGCCCAACAAGGGTATTTCAATATTTCATAATACCAAGTACTTAAACGTCTTGTAAAACTAGTCATCTTACTTGATTGATATGTACAGCGTATAAGTAAGAAAAGTATAATTATCATAATAATATATAAATTTGAATGTAAATTTATTTTAACGACAAACAAATGAAACATATTGGTCAAAGGACAGCACTGCTTGACCAGTGCAGCTATAAAATGATGGCCTAGTTTGATGTATTTTAAGTGTCTGATACATTTGATTCTTGTAATTTGCATTACATAGATAAATCGTGGGGACTCGACTTGTTATTCTATTACCACTAGTACATGACTCACAGCTTCAAGAATGTTGTCTTAGAAAAATTAAATTAAATTAGTTGTGATAATGATTTTACATCAAATTTAAAATACGAAATATAATTTTTTGGATTACATTACTAGGATGTGCTGCAAGATGTTCTTCACCTAATGATGCAATATTAGGAGGTAAGAATGTTTGTTTTGAGTAAAGATAAGGAAATAATCAAAACTTTTTCAGACAAGTACTTATTTTAAAATGTTAAATATTGTATAAGATTTGTATAGGCAGTTGTTACACCAGACATTCGATGTATTATTTCATTCTCCTTCGAACCAATAGCCTTGCACTGTCTGGTTTCCAGACTATATACAAGCTTATACAATATTAACAAATTAATTAATATTTATTTAAACATAATTAAAATTATTTCAACTATAAGAAAGTACTATTTGTTCTAGTACATGCAATCAAAAAAATACATTTGTGACTATAAAAACTTCCAGATGATGAGAATGGTACAAAGACCTCATACATCCCAAGCTCACTTAGACAGTTTAGGGCTTTTTGACAAAGCTCTGTATAACTTCAAATGCACTCCAGATGATGAGAAGGGTACAAAGACCGCTTACGTCCCAAGCTCATTTTAGACAGTTTGGGACTTTTTGACAAAGCTCTGTATAACTTCAAATGCACTACATTTCATATACATATGTCCCTAACATAAGAATTATTCCATTGTGTTATCGTAATAAGAAGTAATGGGCGACACAACTAAATATAATTAAGCTACATTCAGATCTAAATAAACTTAATATAAAACCAAATTACTCGTACCTCGCTAACAATGTAGTGCAAGACAAGATTCTAACGACACGAGCAGTATTTCAACACAGCATAAATAATTTATAATTTTTTCGAGCATTATTTCAACCCGTCAGAAATAATTCAACTAAATTAAGTGCAGTATTTCAACATAGCAGAAATATCTAAAAATATTAAGAAAATTAATACAGTAGTGTAGCCTAAAAAAATTAACATAAAAAATTAATATTAATACAATTATTATTATAATTACTTGGAAAGAAAGAAATAATAGGACTGAAGAAGTGTAAAAAAATTAGGAAGAGAACTCCAGCACCAGCACCTCACGCTTATAGTGCCGGCAGAGGAGACAGAGAAGGCCTCAATTAGGAAAAAATATTTCACATGGACACGACATGTAGAAATGCATATGATCTTCACCGTTTATCATAATAAAGATGTATTTCGGTAGGCCCTATTTTTAATTTTTTTTTTTAAATTGATAGACAATAGAGATCGGACACCGTATGCATTTCTATATGTGGTCTCCGTATGAAATAATTTTTACTCAAATTTTATTTGAGAAATATGTGCCGAGGGGCATTTATTTCAGTTGACTAGGGCCCACTGAAATAAACACTCCTTGGAGAGCACATAGGGGTGTAAACGAGCCGAACACGAGCGAGACCAGGCCCAGCTTGTGTTCGGCTCGGTTGT
>NW_018164533.1:114602-129847 GCF_001263595.1 Phalaenopsis equestris
GTTAACTTATCGAACGAAATTAACGAGCCGAACACGAGCTGTTCGCGAACGAACCGTTTTGACAGCCCTACAAAGAAGGCCTCAATTACGAAAAAAGTATTTCACATGAACACGGTATGTAGAAATGTTGCATACGTTCTTCACCGTTCATCAAAACAAAGATTTATTTTTGTGGGTCCCATTTTTAAATTTTTTTAAATTGATGAACGATAGAAATCAGATACCGTATGCATTTATACATGTGGTGTCCTTATGAAATAAATTTTACCCAAATTTTATTTGAAAAATATGAGCCGAGGGGCATTTATTTCGGTTGACTAGGGCCCACTGACATAAACACCACTTGGGGAGCGCATAGTCTTCAATTAAATGCTTCTTTTAATTTGTTTTTTTTCTTATTGGGAGTTCCTACCCCATTATCTACTGTTAAATGAACACATTTTAAAAATTTTACCTACGGGGGCAACGCCATTCCTTATTGATAGATGTGATTTATCAAGCCTAATAGAAAACAACTTTAATTTTTTGACCACTTGGGGCATGCGAGTAGCAAAATCTAATGAAATGTTGGTTTATTATAGTTTTTAGGATTTTAAACTTTAATTTAATATGAATATATATTTGACATTTATCATTTGATTTTTTTTATTTTAAATTTATAAGTTACTAAAAATATCTATTTTTTACTTATCAAGCAAATAAATGTTTTTATTTAATTTTCTAACACCCCAAAATTCATCATGTGCTTAGCTTGATTATTTCTCACTACCCACAACCTCAAAAGTCAAAAAAAAATATTGCATCAGGAGTCTGAACAGAGTTGTGCTTTCAAACTCCATTTATATTGAGACACTTGTAAAGTGCCGGACCCACTGAAAAAAATAAAGAAAAGCTAAATGTTGTATTTTGATTTGGTGTTGTTAATTTGGCTATACTGTAGTGTTATTGTGGTATTGAAGTGGTGTTATTATGGACATATCTCCTGTTATTCTGTTGTTGTTATTGTGGTATTGGTTTGCACTTTATATTGGCGTTATTCTGTTGTTGCATTATTATTTCAATGGAGGTATTTTTGTGATAAAGTGATTGTATTTAGTTGTCAATTTGTTGTTATTAAGATGACATCTAGGTTGTATTCTGGATTGATTTGATGTTATTCGGGTGATATCTAGGTTGTATTCTAGATTGACTTGCTGTTGTTAAGGTGATATTGAGGTTGCATTCAGATTAACTTGATGTTATTAAGGTGATATCTAGGTCATATTTTGGACTGAATTGGTTTTATTATGTTGTTATCTATGTTGTATTATGGATTGATCTGGTGTTATTAAGCTGATATCTAAGTTTTATTTTGGATTGATTTGGTGTTATTAACGTGGTAATTTGGTTGTATTTTAGATTAATTTGGTGTTGTTAAGGTGATATCTAAGATGTGTTCTGGATTGATTTGGTGTTATTAATGTGATAATTTGGGTGTATTCTGAATTGATTTGGTGTTATTTATTTGTTTTCTTTTGTATGTTTTTGAACTCAATGATGTTCAATTGTTGGTGTTATTCATGGTGTTATCCTAGTTGTGCTTTGGTTTGGCATTAACAAATTATCTATTTGCATTATTTTCTTTTATAGATTTTTGAACGCAAGGATGTTCAACTATAGGTGTTGCCCATCTG
Source organism: Phalaenopsis equestris (assembly GCF_001263595.1). NCBI lineage: Eukaryota > Viridiplantae > Streptophyta > Magnoliopsida > Asparagales > Orchidaceae > Phalaenopsis > Phalaenopsis equestris. The sequence continues at coordinate 116,276 of NW_018164533.1, forward strand.
TTATAAGATTTGCTCTTGATATGGTCAAACATTCCCTATTGGCGGAAACAAAAGACACACCAAAGGATTTAAATGTATTCCCACTTTTCTATATACCTCCATATCCACAAGATAAAGTCGTAACATTCCACATCCTGAATTGTTGGGATGTTAAACAAAAGGTATTCATGATGGGCGAAAAGACATTATGTTTAGGCTACAACAAAGTAGTTTTATTGATAGACATGGCCAGTAGAGGAGAACCAATCCATGGGGATAAAGCTCCCTCATGTGGTATATCTTCGATACAGATAAGAAATGACTTAGTCAAGGTTTCCTCCAAGGAGCATTCAATGCCTTTTAATGATCTGATTATTAAGTTTTTGTTAATAAACTTATTATTTCATTCGAGCAACTTTAGTATGCCAAAAGGACTTTACAGTTTTACTGAGAATGTACATTTCTTTTCTTTATTTAATTAACATGTTGCCATTTGTGAGTTTCTTATTAACCAAGTGAATGTTGGTCGCCAAAAAATTAAAGCGAAATCATTCATTGGGATATATTAATGGATTTGCTCTTCTGATCACATTTAGTATAATGTTTATACCATCTAATTTTTTTTTATATTTTAGTCAAAGCAGGTAATGATTTAACTTTTACACAACTTTGGTTTTATGAGCATACATCTCTAGTTACTCCAATTGCACTAGACATAAGGCCTCGCTTGTTGAGCTTACTAATAAATGTGAGCTGAAACACATCCTTGGTACATCAAATTTTTTAGCAGTTCTACGCCGAGCAGGTTTTCTTCTCATATGATATATATTTTTTTTTTTTGAAAAATTCAGTTCATGTTTGATTGTAATGATGGATCATTGTAGGTTTATGATCTTTTTTTTGAATTTAAAAGACAGAGCATGCCCTTCTCGCTTCCTCAATTGAAAAGCAACCCAGTCCAATTAAAACGCCCCAATTCATGACCCATGAAACTTATTCCGCAATATTTTCTTTGAAACCTGTGTTGACAACTGTATACAATTCCTGTTTTATTGTAGTAATAATAAGTAAATGTTTTAAAAAGTATAGCAATGAAAAATTTTTAATGTTGTTTAATTTGTTATATACTTGCATGAAACAATCCGACATTACACAAAAATTTGTCTCACGAGGAAGCAACAAGTTCTTAGTCTGATAAAGGTTCTTTCTCTTTTCTTATATTATAAAACATGGTTTAAGTTAGAGAAAGTTAATGATATATATAATAAATTTGATTTTGAATACAAGAATATATACTTTTGACTCTCTTATTTTACTCTAAATACTTTTTTTAATTTGGAATTAGAGGTCCTTTATTTTTACCTTGCATTTTTAATGACTGATTTTTTATTCGGTTTTTACTTCGGCTGAGGTGCTCTCCCATTTAATATGACATCAACATCCACTAAGAACCACACAGTAAACTTGCTCGAAAAAAGAAGTTGAGGGTGCGAAAGGTGATAAGACTAACCTCTTCCCACACATTATCTGACTAATTTAAATTAAACAATCAACATTGACCTGACAAACCCCATTCAAGCTAGACAAACATACATGTCTAGGCCACTAGCCAAGGTTAACAAAGAGCACTCCATCATGAAGGCTAAGTATATAGGCCCAGTCAACTCAAGCTAACACTCGATCCCATGCATGATACACGAAGAGGGAGAAGCGAATACTCTCTTAAGAGTGCGCATGCAGGAAAAATTGATGGTACTTTTTACCCCCTCAAACTCAAGAAATCATTCATCCGTCTCTCAACTATAATTAATTATTCATCCATCCCTAAGATATCAATGATATCTATTCACCTTGCAACGCCCAAGCACCATAATGCCCCTCTTCTCCTGCCCTCGTAACACATGTCAAATCATGGTGGCTAGAATCTCCCATTTGTGATGAAAAATTCGACAATGAGTAGTGCAAGGCTTACTCCAGAGGTGAGTCTAAATAGTTACCTCTGTGAAGAAAATGACAAGATTCTCTTAATATGTTTGGTAAAAGGGACGACCCTTTGAGTCAACGAATTAATTGAAGCATTACCAAAGGCATGAGCGGAGTAAGTATATTGGGTAGCAGTAGGCTCGACAGAGTTCCAATCATTTCTAAAGTAGACAATGGCATACCAGCCTCCTTGATGCACCCTCAATTTCACGAGAAAATATTATATCAGGACTTCGAATTCATTCGGAGTCCAATGGTGGGGTGTCACGTGTCAAGTGAGTTCCACTATTTTTTATACTGACCAATGCTAGTATATTAAGATGGGGTCGACTTGACACGTGACGCCTCGCGATTGGACTCTGAACGCAAATTACATTGAGAGTCCTAATATAATATTTTCTCCAATTCCACCTTTACTTCTGTATAGGGATCCACTTCAGATGGGATATTTTAGGGAAGGTCGAAGGCTTGCTCTTCCATGCAAGCTCCTCTTCTACAAGAGCCTTCCTCTAACAATGGGAGATTCTAAATGAGGAGTATACATTATTTTATTGATTTATTGGTCTTCGCCGACTCTTCTGCAGAACTGCCGAACAAGGCTTCGCGAACTGCACGCGAACTCGCGATCTGGCCTGATCTTCTTCCCGTGAACGAACGAGATCTCTGCCGATCGCGAACTGCACTCCAGAGCCCCCTTCGCGAACGATTTTCCCTGTCCAAAACGCGATTCGCGAATCCCTGGTCCGAAGCTTCCTGTCGCGAAGCTTCCTGTTGGCGAAGAAATTCGAACTGCTCCGCCTGCTCCGCGATTTCTTCCTTCCTCTGCCCCCGAACGCCTTGCTCGATCTCCTCTGCCGGGGATCTTCTTCCGCGCGTGCCTTTGCCGCTGCGATTTCGCGCGAACTCCCTGTTTGCGGGTCTTCCTCGCTGGACTGACGCCTCCTCTGCGTCGTAACAATGAAACACAGTTCTCTTATTAATAGGTTAAAGATTTTTACTAAAATCAGGAATTTTTCCTAAATTTTGCCACTGTCCACCACCCATGAATGAACAGATAGGTCGAAGCCACTAAGAACCACACAGTTAACTTGCTCGAAAAAAGAAGTTGAGGGTGCGGAAGGTGATAAGGCTAACCTCTTCCCACACATTATCTGACTAATTTAAATTAAACAATCAACATTGACCTGACAAACCCCATTCAAGCTAGACAAACATACATGTCTAGGCCACTAGCCAAGGTTAACAAAGAGCACTCCATCATGAAGGCTAAGTATATAGGCCCAGTCAACTCAAGCTAACACTCGATCCCATGCATGATACACGAAGAGGGAGAAGCGAATACTCTCTTAAGAGTGCGCATGCAGGAAAAATTGATGGTACTTTTTACCCCCTCAAACTCAAGAAATCATTCATCCGTCTCTCAACTATAATTAATTATTCATCCATCCCTAAGATATCAATGATATCTATTCACCTTGCAACGCCCAAGCACCATAATGCCCCTCTTCTCCTGCCCTCGTAACACATGTCAAATCATGGTGGCTAGAATCTCCCATTTGTGATGAAAAATTCGACAATGAGTAGTGCAAGGCTTACTCCAGAGGTGAGTCTAAATAGTTACCTCTGTGAAGAAAATGACAAGATTCTCTTAATATGTTTGGCACAAGGGACGACCCTTTGAGTCAACGAATTAACTGAAGCATTACCAAAGGTATGAGCGGAGTCAGTATATTGGGTAGCAGTAGGCTCGAAAGAGTTCCAATCATTTCTAAAGTAGACAATGGCATACCGGCCTCCTTGATGCACCCTCAATTTCACGAGAAAATATTATATCAGGACTTCGAATTCATTCGGAGTCCAATGGTGGGGTGTCACGTGTCAAGTGAGTTCCACTATTTTTTATACTGACCAATGCTAGTATATTAAGATGGGGTCGACTTGACACGTGACGCCTCGCGATTGGACTCTGAACGCAAATTACATTGAGAGTCCTAATATAATATTTTCTCCAATTCCACCTTTACTTCTGTATAGGGATCCACTTCAGATGGGATATTTTAGGGGAAGGTGGAAGGCTTGCTCTTCCATGCAAGCTCCTCTTCTACAAGAGCCTTCCTCTAACAATGGGAGATTCTAAATGAGGAGTATACATTATTTTATTGATTTATTGGCCTCTCATTAAGGATCAATTCATCAGTCCCTGTTCACTGAATGATGATAGTAGAGGGAGAAATTGAAAGATTCTCGGTTGGATTCTTCTTCATCTTCTCAGCAACCAGAGCTACATCTCGCTTAGGCTGCAAAGTGTCAAAAGCCTTTCAATCAGCATGAGTCATCTTGTCGTAGCTGTTATGAACCAACAACTTATTGATCATCGATGCTTCAAGATATTACTAGGTGAAAACCTTAGTTTGGTCTTCGGTGGAGAGACATTGGTTGTCATTATCTGAATCAGCCAGCTATTCCTCATGGAAGTTGAAAATATCATGCAAATTCTCACACAATGGGAGTCGGTGGCCAAGCCGCAACTGATCCTTAAAAATCACAAACTATTCCAAGCTGCAAGTGTAGGAGTACTTATATTCTTTGAGTGTAATTTACGGACAAGCATGAGTTCGACAATGTTCAATTTGTGCGTACCAAAATAACTGATTTTTCTGAATCATACTAATCTATCATAGAATCATGTTTTTTTCTACAGTTCATGAGGGTTCATCAAAGGTTCCAGGCCTGTACAACTCAGCTTTGGCAAGAACGAGTTTCTTCCTATGCTAAAATATTGTGGTCACATTTTTCATTAATTTTATTTATATTTATTTATAGAGAGAAAGACATGAACATTTCATCTGGAGCTAGAAATAAGGAACTATGCAGACCAATTATTCAATTGCATGTATTTTGGTCATATTACCTCATAACTGATCTACTCTTAATACAGCTTCATCTAATGCCTTGATTTCTCTTGTAACATTTTTTAAGAAAGAAGATTGAAGAACAAGCAAACAGCAAAGCGTACAAAGAATCACATTGATTCAAACAGCAAAGCGTACAAAGAATCAGTCAACAACAAAAAACAAGAAATATAAAAGATACAATTAGATGAGTCCTTTGACAAAATGAGAGCTAAATGTTTGTTTTATTTGTCCGGATGAGCAATGCTTCCCATTTGGACATCTCTTACTATGCGTCTCGGACTAAGTAAACATCGAGTGGGTGCTACACGCTACAGGTTAGTTTTTCTAACAAAGATCCATATAGAAATATTAATAAAAAGAGAATTTTAAGTTTTAGAGTATCATGCAACATATTTTACAAAAATAATAGCAGGAAAATGTGTCAGCATAAAGATGCAAAGAGTATTTTTGGTCAGAGTTAACATTCTGTACTGTTTTTATCATCAGTTTAAATCAAATGGAAAGACAAATTCTAATTGAACTTAACAAGGCAAAAACTGTTATAATCCTTTGTCAGGTATGACTCATGTACCAAATAAGCGATAGATGTTGGAGAGGAGAGGAGCTGAACGGAGCTTGGCCGCTTAGCTCTGCTGGCTCGCTCTGTTCTGCCCTAGCATTTGTCCAATCAAGAGAGTTTCGTTAAGTGGGATGAGGGTGCGGGGGCAACGCCTCAACGGTACTGTACAGGGGTAATTTTGTACTTACATATTGTACACAGAAGTTATATATGTGTCGTATTGGTATCCCTAAGAGGATTTTGTAATGTTTTTTTGTGAAATGTAAAGAAGCCGCCGCTCTGCTCTCGAGGACATAAACAAATTGCCGAAATTCGTTAATTCTCCATGTTTTCTTCGTGATTTTGACAATTCTTGCATTTTCTTTGCCCTAATTCCTCAACATCCTCATATCAACCTTTCTTAAACCATTCCAGTGAACAAAAAAAAAAAAAAAAAATCACTGAACCACAAAAATTACAGTTTTAAGAACCATCAAAACATATATCAATCACAAAATCATTAATACATCTGTTAACCATCTTTCTATCAAATTCAAAGGCAAACACTAAAATGGAGAAAATGAAGAATAACCATGCAATCAACTGCGTTATCCCTTCCGCAATTCCCCACCAAAAATAAAAAGAAAAAAAGATCAATTCTTTTCAATTTGAAGGGGAAGTGGAGGATTCATGTCCCTCCTCCTCCATAAATTCACCTCCTTTTTCGGCTCCAACGCCACTGCACCGCCGCCCACCAGAATCGGAGCAGAGTGAGGAATAAATACGTCTTCCTCTTCCTCTTCCTCTTCCTTCTCCCCCATCGTCTTTCTCCAATCAAAATCAGCAAGCGTCTCACGCCCACTCTGATACCGTCTCATCTGACCCAACCGTGGAGCCGCCGACGATCTCACCTCCGGCAACCTCTGCTTCTCCATCTTCTCCTCCACCTCTTTCCCATATGGCTCCCCACCAGGTCTCACCTTTCTCCGAAAAAGACCCTTAAAACAGAAACAAAATATTCTCCTCCTCGGCTTCTCGATTTCCCTTTCCTTCTTCCACTCCGAAGCAGAGGACTTCTTCTTCTTCTTTTTGATTTGGCCCATGCACGAGATCTTCGGAGACGAGGGTTCACCTCCACGCCCACTACTGTTTCTCTTCTTGTGCCGCGCATCTTTGGGGATTATTGACACGATGGGGCCGGAGAAGCCCTTATCGGACCGCCTGCCGGGACTGTGGGAAGGTTGGGAGACGGAGAATGTGGCCGCCTTCGAAAAATGGCTCATGGTGCTCGCTGCCTTTGATTTTGCCGCCCTCGCCATTCGGAATAAAGAACAGTGCTTTTTTGTGGAGGATATAAAAGAGGAGAAATTTATGGCGAGGAAGGGGAAGATGGATGAGGAGGGATTTGGTCAATTGGAGGCCAATTCATAAGCTTGGCATTGGGGAGATCATGCTAATTTATAGACATGCATGCGCATGAAGGACGGGTAATAGAATTGTTTGGTGGACTTTGCCTTGTCAAAATTGGATTGTCTAACAGTAGACCTTCTCTGCTTTACGTAGTCAAAGTTGGCTATTTAAGGCGATTAGATTTTCGTTGAACATTAAATGATAATGATCCCAATATTTGTGTAAGTTATATAAGAAATCCAAACATATTAAATTTACTATTAGATTAATGTGTATGTATGTATGTATGTATGTATGTGTGTATATAATTTAAATACTTTTCAAAATAATTACGATATAATAAGAATATTCACACCATATTTTAGTACTTATGAAGTTAAACATTTTTAGCTTATTTCTAAAACAAGCATAATATAATTTTTTTAAAATTTTTTAAACATATATTAGTTTTATATGTTTTAAGAGCCTTAAAATCCATCCTATCTAACTTTGTGTGTAAGTGTGTGTGTGTGTGTGTGTGTATCTATCTATATATATATGTATATTAAAATAATTTGGAAATAATTTTGAACTTAACAAAATTTGTTTTTTTTTTAATTTTTTTATTAAATTTCACATAACATTAAATTTACTTTTTTTTTATTTTTACTAGGTGTTAAACTCAAATTTATCTTTAAATCACATCAAAGGTATAGAGTAATCAGAAAGAGAGAATAAGATGAGAGGGAGAGAGAGCTGAGTACTTGGGTTAATACAAAAGCAAGCAAGATGATGAGGATCAGAGGGTGTTTCCCTTGGCTCCAACAAATGAAAAAAATCAGTCATTAGATTCCTATTTACATTTAATACGCCTATTTAATTTATAGAGATTGGCTTTATAAATGATGTATTTTGGTATATATCATTCATATACCACTAGGCTTATATTGTTGTCTCATTGGTCATATCCCCACTAACGTTAGGGTCTTAGAGAGATCCTCTTCAAGCAAACTATTTTAATGAATGGGAAAGGCTTTCTTCTTATGATGATTCTCATACTTGTACTCTCATACACGACCTAGCCTACTCTACACATGAATATTTGGCTAACTCCTGCTCAATCTTCTGATGCTCTGAGTTGGTGTTATTGTCGTCTGCCCCTTGATTTGTTTATTTAACTTGCTTTTGATGGAAGATGGTTCAAGATCTATTCGAATCTTAGTGGTTCAAGAAGCCACAAGTTGTTGTACATATTTAGTTCATGATTGCCTCATTCCTAAGGAAGATGTGTTATGAATAGAACTTGGGAATTAATACATCAATTAATCTAGATCTTTAATTAATACTCATAATTTAAGCACTCTCTTGAATTTTAAGTTTTTGAACCTTACAAATAATGTGATGAGACATCTTATGAACTCATTTGTTTCAACATACTCTCCTTATATCATAGATATAGATGCTCCCAATTCATGCATCTTATTATGAAAGATCATAATCAATCGACATGAACATCCCAAACATTGATCTGCTCGGTAGCATGTTTAATAAGCGGAAGCACAAAGAAGGTGAGAAACGATGTAAGGCGGTAATGAAGCGTAAAGGACCGATTCATCTTTCGACCAACGAGATTCATCTAAGATGACTCTAGCAGATGGTAGTGGTCCTTTGGTTGAAATTTCTAATGGCTGATTTGACCAGAGGTGACAATTGTTCCAACTTTCTTTGGTTTTGAAGTAACACTGCAGCAATACCTCTATCAATGTCGGGTCACTGTGAGACAACAATGTAGAACTTTGAAGAAGCATAACGATGCTACATTAGGATATACAAGCAAACTTATGCATTGAATTCGAAGTCCATATCACACACATGTACACACACAAACACATAAAATCAATCAAGTAAGCACATATCACAAAATAACACTCTGGCTGTCTCCTAAGAAATGCTTAGTTTATAATCCTTTATGTGAAAATACCATATTTTTATTTTGCAAGACCTAATTCAATAATTTTCCTTGGACACTCTTTATCCTCTCTTACATAAGGGTTCAATACTTGTCCAATTACTTCAAAAATATTAGTAGTCCTTCTATCATTAATATTAACAACTCCAAAAATATAGAATTTCACTATAGTGAATGTGCTTGACCATCTTAACTTAAGCACCCTCAGGAATGGTTTCAATCATAAAATAAATAGTAAATCCTTTTATCTAGGCTAAAATTATTTCCTAATAGATTTTTTATCATGCCAACTTTTCATGACTTCTTTATATATCTGGACATTTTCACAGGATTTCTTTCTAATTTCTTACAGTTTATTCAAATGTCGTAATAATTTTTTTTACCAAATTCTTAATATTATAACTGAATTCCTTAGCTACGTAATAAACCTTATGTTCGTGTTCTATGGGTAAATGACAAGTTTTTTTTTCAATTATTAACTTATAGAGAGACATATCTATGAGAATGTTATAAGTAGTCCTATAGTCTTATAAGGCATCATCGAAGTAATTGGACCAATCCTTCCTATTACAGTTAACTACTTTTTCTAAAATTTTATTAATTTCCTTATTGGAAACTTCAGCTAAACAACTAGGCTAAGGATGACATGCAGTAGTAATACATACTAAACAATTAATGTCTCAATATTTTTATTTAAAAAATAGTTTTCTCCATCACTTCTAAATACTCGAGGTGTTTCAAATCTACTAAATATAATTTTTAAAAAAAATATTTGAAATCTCTATGAATCACACTTCCATATAGCCACTATCTCTTTCCATTTTGAGACAAAAATCAAGTGAAATTAAAATTTAGTAACTTCCTAAAGAAAAAATCAAGTGACATTAAAATTTAGTAATTTCCTAAAGATGATATAAATAGTTCCATAAAATCTATCTTTCAAACACCAAAAATCTCAACTTCTAAAATACAAATTAAGGGGATTTCATTTCTCTTAATAATATGAGCTATTCTATAACATTTATAATTTTTTTTACATATTCATTAATATCCTTAAAAGTTGTAAACTAATAAAATTCTGGTTGTAACTTCTTAGAAGCAAATTTAAAATCTCCAAAAAATGCCCTCTCTAAAATTCCTAGCCATAATATTGTCTAATAATACTTTCTACCTCTCTTAAAAGGACATATCACATAGTAATATGGTCCTTACACTTCTTAAAGATATAAAATTTACCGCAAAAAAAATATAATCTAGCATAAAAAAATCTTTCTTTGGTTATATGATACATCATAAGGAATAATATCAATTAAAATATAGTTTATTATGCTAGAATACCAAGGAATAGTTTGTTTACCTATAGCAAGCAATTGTTACTTAGTAAAACTCTCATTAATATTATCATGCCAATTCTTAGTGTTTTCTTGCTCAAAGCTAAGCAAACGATAAACTACTTCATTTTTAGTGCCTTTTTTATTTCAAATGTCTACATCAAATTTTTATAATAGAAGTGTTCATATAATCAAATGATATTTAACATCATCTTCTGTTACAAGATATTTGATAGTAGAATAACCTGTATAAATTTTAACTTTATTACCATTTAATTAGGATCTAAATTTGTCAGATACAAAAATATAGCTAATAATTTTATTTCAGAAGTAGTATAATTAAATTATATGTCATTTAGAGTCTTACTAACATAATATATTACTTGAAAGACTTTGTTAATTCTTTACCTTATAATAAATCCTAAAACATAATCACTAACATCACAAATAAATTCAAATTAATATTCTCAATAAGGTGTTGTTATAATAGGTGTTGTGATTAATTTTTTCTCAAAAAAGTTATGAGATACTTAGCACTCTGTTGACCTTAATTTTGAGGTCTTCTTTTCCCTTCTCCAAATACCCTAGGATCTAGCCTTAAGATTTCCCTATTTTGGTTTTCTTAGAGGACTAGACTGGGACCCACACCCCTTAAAAATTCAAAGTCATTTCTTCAATCCTTGCAGTATCATATGGACGGTTTCAGATCCTCAACATTTGATTGAGTCAATCGAAAAACCAACATATTGAAGCTCAAATTGAGCTTCTATAGAAATTTGCGAAGTTAATTTGACGCGGTCGACGACGAATTTGTCTGGATGATTCCGGATGACAAAATGGACTATGTTTTCGCGTCCGGAACGTCGATTTTAGCTAGGGAGGACACTCATTTTGTTGGGGCGCCGCGCAAGAATGAATTGCACGAAATTTAATATTTTCTAAAAAAATAATAATAATAATTTTTTTAATAAAAGGGTTTTAAAAAATCCCTAAACATAATCTCCCCCGGGCACTATTCCACTTCCCTGCTCGTGCCTCTATTTTCCTTTGCCCTAGCCAAAACCCATTTCCCTCCTCTCTTTACCGAATCTTGGAGATCCCTTGCCGGTCTTCCGGTCATCTCCTCCCTTTCCAAGCTCTTGACGCTGATAGCCTCGTCGGTAGCCGGCTTATACGGTTTTTCCCGCTCAAATGGATCTGGTAACCCCCTATTTTGAATCTTGATGAATTCTTTGCCCTTTGAGGTGCTTCTCGTTACCTCCCTTATTCTCACCGTTGGTGAACCCCTTTGCTCTCGTCGGCTATAAATACCCCTTTGAGGGAAGCATTTAAGGGCTGATTTTTTTTCTAGAGATTTCAGGGGAACATAGTTTGAGAGCTTTTATTAGACGATTTGAAGATTTCTTTTGGCTTGAGGTTTTCTTTATGAGCTATTCAGAGAGAGTTTCGAGATTGGATTTTCTTTTCGTACACTGAGGAAGGAGTTCGATTGGCTGACAATTCCTTTCTGGATTAACTTCTTTCATTCGTGGGATCTGGAGATTGCTTTGCTTATTATTTCTAAACCTTCTTACACTTTCTCGAAACATTTGGAAGTAAGTTCTCTTCTTCTTCTTTGCCCTTTTCAAGGGATTACCCTCATTCGATGTTCTACTTCATACCAGTCTTAAGAATATTTCTTCTCTTAGTATAAGATGCTGGAAATGGTTAAGTCTCCATTATAATCAAGTTCACAAGAAATTCATCTTGATTACAATAATTGTGCTTTATTTGGTGTTAGTTCTTTTAAAGCATTGCAGATTTCTAAATAACAATGAAAAAGGCAAGAATCTACTATTTCAAGTCTTTCTTCGGCTATCAATTAGTGCCTTTAACATTGATGCAATTTTAATTCAATAAATCATGAAAGATCTCACAATCTTTGTAGATCTGAAGCATTCTTTGCTCAGCAAGTTGGTTAACCTGTTGATTAATATTTATAAAATTGCCTTATGCCATATGATATTGGCCTTGATGCATTACCAAAAGTTTTAATTAAAAGGGGAATCTCCTGTTGCCTTACTCGAGAACATCTATTCAGATCTTTATTTTTTTTAGCTTGCAGCCCTCTTTTCTGTCTGTGTTTTTATGAGAAATTTATGGGTTGTTTAGCCTTTGGGTTGTGGTTTCTCTTGTCTAGGAAGGTATATTGAAACTTCAAGAAGTGTTTTAGTTCTTTTGATTACCATCTTCTCGCTACATTGTTTTAACATGGAGATTTTTGGATTTGTCTGATTTTGGATTTGTCTGATTTATCATCTGTTCAAACAAGAACTTTGGATTTGCTTGATGTTGGAGACTCTGTTTTAAGCTTCTCATTTGTACTTTGTTCGAAGGAAAATTTTGGACTTATTTAATGATGGGGGCTTTTGTTTTGAGTTTCTCAGATTTCTTCGATTTGAAGTGGATGCACATGGATTTATCTGATATTTAGGGGCTTTGTTTTGTGCTCCCCTTGTTGCTCCTATTTGAATACATGGTGGAGTAATTTTTTTTTGCTTTGAGTAGTCAGTGTTGGTGGCTCGGTTTTGCTTCTTGCTGTCCCTTTATTCGAGTAAGAACATTGAAAACATTTTGGTGCTTTGAGTAGCTGTATGGGGACTCGGTTTTTGGTTTCTTTGCCTCCCAATACATGTTGAAAACCACTTTTATTACTTGAGATGCATGTGGGGGTTCGGTTTTTGCCTTCTTTATTTCCCCTTGTTCAAACACCTGCTGGAATTTACTTTTATGGCTCTAAAATATACGCTTGGGGTTCGGTTTTGATGCTTCTTGCTGCCTCCCTTGTTCAAATACTTATTGGAATACATTTTTATGATTTGAGTATACATTTGAGACCCGAATTTTGTCCCTTTTGCTGCCCTTTGTTCGAGAATATATTGAAAACCATCTTTTAACTTTGAGAGTTAATTTTAAATGCTATAATCTTTGTTTTCACTTGGAAAATTTAATGGAGTATGCAATAATCATATGTACAATTTCACAATTTGAGCCTAAAAGTGAGAGGTGGATGCTATATAAATGCTTAAATGATTACTCTTCTCATTTTCTTGATATTGGATATCCAAAATCTCTATTGAATAAGCATATGAAATATTGAGGTGGCCTATTAGTTCGAGATGAGGGGTAACAGGTGATGATGCAAAGAATCGTTTGACAGCTTTGTTTATAGCTGAAATATAAAATCAATACTCAATTAATGTGATGTCCTTTCACCCCTAAATCGTCAACGGCTCTAACCCCTTTCAAAGTGCCTGAGAATTGGTATTTAGAAAAGAGCAGATACTACGAATCTTTGCACAGATACTACACCTAGGAAAGAACATGTACTATGGGTTTTACACAAATATTACACTTGCACAAGAAATTGATAATACACTCACATACACACTATACAGTTCATACGCTACGTCATGAATAACATAATAC
>NW_018164533.1:129863-134761 GCF_001263595.1 Phalaenopsis equestris
AACAAACACCACACACTACGCACTGCACAACAGATACTACATTACACATACACATACACTACACTTTGATGAGTTCAGATACTACATTTCACATATAAGTGCACTGCACTTTGAGGAGTTCAGATACTACATTTCATGTATAGGTACACCACGACAGGGTTTAAGGGAGTTCAGATACTACTCTGTTCACATATTCACTAAACGATAGGGTCTAAGACTGTCTGACCATAGGGGTAATTTGTTGGTGACCTCTAGTTGATATTGATGGGTTGAAATTGATATACTAGTTGCCTGTGAGATCGAGATAAAAGAGGAAAAGAGGTCTAGTCTGAGCCTATCCCCAAATTGAGATCTAATATTCCATCTTGAGATTTTCATATGTTCATCATTTATCTTTTCTTTTATAATCTGCAAATGTTTACCTAAACCATTTATATCATACAATTGCAATCTGTTTTGAAGCTTTAATAGAATTTGATCAGGTACACTTTTATTTATTTAATTTTTGTACTTTATTTTCTGCATATTTCTTTTTATTTTGTATTGTATTGTACTTCGCTACATATCCCATGCATTTTTCTTACCGCATTTTACAACATAGTCTCTTTGTTTGTTCTTTGTTGTGTTGTATACTTTTACCAGTATTCATGCTTTAGTTACTACCTTTCTAATATGTTTGTATAAAACCCTAGGATAGGCCTTTTGAGGCATAATTTTCTCTCTTCTTCCTCCCTTCTTCTCGGGACGAGACGACAACATTGTCAATTGGTGATTCATCTCCGGGCAGCGATCGAGACTACAAATCTGGAGCAAATGACAACTCATTTTTGGATGGCGGTCGAGGTGACAATAGAGAGACAACAGAAGGAACTTCAACCGAGTTTCGATAGATTTAAATAACATACATACAGGACACTGATGTCGTTCGTCTGGCGCAACGTAAATTCTCACATTATCTTTTAAGACTTTCTACGATATTTATATCGTACGATATAAATCCTAAAATTTTTAGGCTTCCGAGGTCGTCGTTTGGTACGACATAAATCCTCACATTTTCTCGGGTTATTTGCATATGATATACTGCTATAAATCCTGAATATCTAAATAATTTACAGGACTGAAATATCACATAATCTCCCTTTCAAAGACGTAAAGCCAAATCATAGGTTAGTTTGAGATTTTACTGAATCTCCTTCAGCATCTTCGACATCTCCTACTTTTCATTTCTTTCTTATTTGAAAATAACCGTTCATATTTGAACATATTCCATATGATAAACTATCTTGGAAACTTGAACGTTGAATTCTTGAAGACGAAACCTCTGATCATTATCGAGAGTTTTCTTAGGTGACTTCGGTTGTCTAAGATGTAATTAATTATAGGGGCTTGCCTTTATAGAGAATTAAGAATCCAGATTAATCTAAACCCTATCTAATCTGTGTATTAGATAGGGGAATTTGTCGGCTATAAATTTCACGGACCAAAATAGAGTCATAAACTTTTAAGTTCAGATAGTTAAGCCTACCAATAAATAATATGTTCATCCTTCGAGATGATATAATTTATGGTATCGTGCTCAGCTATTTAAACTATTAGATATATGAGGTCTATCCGGTCTCATCATTTTCCAAAATAAAAAAATATATCATTTTCACAAAATTAAAATTACATTATATATATTATATTAAATTTAAATTTTAAAATCTTATTTTCAAAAAAAATAGCCGACAAGGGATGAATTTGTAAATAAGCGTTCTATAATGTTTAATGGGGCTTAAACTATTCAAACAACCTTCCCTTGTGTAGATGGGAGTTATTGTGAGTTTTATTTTAGGTTGTATACTGGTCTGGGGAGACTTTCTTGAATTCGGAGAATGGTGACAGAGAAGTAATCGTGACTGCACCATGATTTATGCCTAGACTCCCCAATCCTTCTCCAATGGCTGCAAAGGTTTTTTCCATCAGATTATGTAGGCTGTTAAAGGACACTATCAAGTTTGCAAAGGAAAATTGAAGCTGCTAGTTATTCCGCTAAAAAGAGGAAATAAGCTTCTCAATTTGGGGATAGCAATTAAACACCGGATTGTTTTCTTCTTGTTAGATTCTCCAATTTCAACATAGCATTAGTCTCTTCACATCTTTGCAAAACACTTTCAAGATGTTATGTACAAGAGTAAAAAGAGATGTCAAATATACAGAAGTCATGCATAAACACTTCACTCCCTTTTGCAATAACATAAATAAAAAAGATATCATGCACCTTTGAAAGATAACAAAGAAATTGCATAAATCAACGTGTCTTCTTCTAAAATCAAATTTTTTATAGGAACTAATAAAAGTGTTTTTATCTCAGTCCTCTAGTGTAATATAAATGTGGTGATATCCTGATTAACCATTTAAAAAGCAAAAATAAGGATGTTTTTTCAACCTACTAACATTTGGTAAAAAAAAGACATGGGAAGATGGCTCTTCCTAGTACCTTGTACAGTTTTCTATAATCTATATTAATCTTAAAGACATGGGAAGATGGCTCTTCCTACTACCTTGTACAGTTTTCTATAATCTATATTAATCTTCCAGCTAATGACATTTCTTATAAGTATAACTTCATTCTTGTCATTTTCGACTACATTAAATCCTCATTTCTCAAGAATACAGTGGATTGGCTCACCCATGCATTAACAGAACTAGATTAAATGATACATGTATCTAACCACTCAAGGATTTTCTTTTTTCATCACTAATTTTATAATATGGTTGAGCTTAATATTCTGGCCAGTCTTTGGTTGATGAACTTCTTTTAAAATTTTATGCATGCATAATGAAAGACTTATTTAATTAATATTTGCTATACTTTAACCAAAACTTTTCTAAAATTGCTCAAAACTTTGATTAACATTATCTCTCATAAATTATTTAATTAAAAAGAAAAAAAAACTATGAGCAAAGTTATTTTTTCTTAAATTGTGTAATTTAATTATTTATGAAGAATCTTAAGTTCTAGTTTAAGGTATTAACTATAGAAGGTAGCAAAATTTTAGTATTTTTTAGGATGTCTAGAGGTTCAAACCTATCAATAACCACTTTAACGATCACACTAATAAGATCAAATTCTTCATCGGTACTTTCAATATTATCCAAAATTAAGTTTTTCTCTATTGGGGTTATTATCAAGATTTCATTAATATGGACCCTAATGTGCCCCTCCACCAAATATAATCTAAAGCACTTATGATCCTTAGAGTCATGGAGAATCTTTATTTATTTCAATATATTAAGTTACTTCTTGATCATTAAATCTCAGGGTAAGTTCCCTTTTATAACGTCAATCAACACTCTTCTTGTGACTAAGAACAACTTACTTACTATGATATGGGTCTCTTTATCTTCCTCCATGTATAATATAATGAAGTTTATATGGAAGAGAAATTTATATACTTTTACTAGGATGCATTCTATAACATCCCTAGGATAAGCCAATGAATGATCAACAACTGCAGGGGTCACAGTAGTTGGTTGAACATCTCAAATCCTAATCTCAGATTTATGCTAGTACATAGATTACACAATATTTTTTCAAAGAACTTATCTTATATAATACAAGGAATAGTGAAGTTACTCAAATCCTAAAGATTTTTTGTAATTTTTTTATAGGATAACAATACACACCTTAGTTAAGGACAGAGTCTCATAATCTACTAATTTATATTTCTTATTAAGAATATCCTTCATGAATTTTTTATAACTAGGCATTTGTTCTAAATCTTCTACAAATGATTTGTTATTGTTAGCCTTTTGAAAAATTCTAAAAACATAGAGAACAGTTGGTCAAATTTATTTTTTTATATTCTTTAACGGAAAAGTAGTGGTTGTATTATAAATTCTCTCATATGAGATGGGACTTCTCTTCCTAAGTCTGATGCAAGTTTCTCATTAAGCCTCTCAAGCTTAGGCTCTTCCTTGGTAGATGATTCCCTAGTCACCTCCTATAACACCCTTCCACTTCTAAGCATTATAGCCTTAGATTGCTCTTTCCCGTTATCCATATAAGTCACATCAATGTTTCAATGTTACTTGGTCTAGTACTTATTGAATTTTTTAACTATCCCAATTGATTTTAAATATTTCTAATTAATGCAACTGACTTTATAATTGGTATCTCATTTTAGAAACTAATTCTTCTGATAAAGGCTTCTTTTCTTTAAATTATGAATTGAAAGTGAATTTAGATGGGTAAGTGGGTCTCAAGTTTACAAAATATTTCAATAATTATTCAAATTGCCTAAAAATTTTGGTTGGTTGCGGCCATAGCGATGATTTCTTACATTTTTGCTATTCTTCCAATTAAGGTTTTGAGTGATTTTTCCAACCAAGATTGTAACTATTAGATTAGGGTTGTTTGGTTTATTATTAATGGAATTCATTGACTCCACATTTGCATTACTTGGAGCTTTTAGTTTTCTATACATATTTTCCTTAATCACCAATGATCCTTGTATTGAAGTCAAGTCAAAGTTGTTTATCTTCTTAGGTATAATAGTCAGCTTTTAAGTTAAAATAGATAGCACATCATGCTCTTGCATATCAGATACGTTTTTCAGGGTGAACTCGCTTAGATGACCATATATTATTGTTTTCTTTTCTATAATAAGTGAATAGGCCTCCTAATTTTTTTTTGACATTAAAGACCCCAATTGTAACAACTATTATAGACCTTAATGATCACATGAGCCTATTATTAAATATTTATGTAATCAACCAATCTAGATGAGAATGGTGCAGACATTTCCTAAGCAAGTATTTAAATCTTTCCTAAGCTTCATATATTGACTCACTATCAGTTTGAGTGAAGGACGCAATATCATTCATAAGCATGAACATTTTAGATAGAAGGAAAT
>NW_018164533.1:134861-136725 GCF_001263595.1 Phalaenopsis equestris
ATATATTTCATCTATCATAGAGTTAACAAAATCTCTAAGTGGTCGAAATTGGCCACTTTCTTCTTGTGGGTTTGCCATTTTTCCAACATCTTTTTAACATTTGCAAGCTTTTTTAATTTTTAGTGTTTTTTTTTTGCCATTTTTAGTTTCAAACTAAATGATTTTACAAGATTGAGTCCTATGCATATAACATAAGTCGAAGAGAATCAATTGAACCATTGAAGGGGAGTTGATCATCACGATTGAGCAAGCGACAACCGATCGGTCAAAGCAACGAAGAGAATAAATTGAAACAGCATGGGAGACCAATTGATGAAGAATGGTTGGTTGAGCTGAGGCGGCCGATTGACCAAGTAGGGTCGACCGGGTTGGGGCGACCGGTCCATGAAGAGGGGGTGGTTGTGTTTATCGAGCAGTTGACAGCTAATTAGACGGGTAGACAGGTGATGATTGATCAGACAGACATGGGAGGTTGACCGATGAAGGACGATTGATCAGACAGGGGTGATTGATCAACAAGGAAGGGTAGGTCGAACCTATCAGACCAATGGTAGTCAATTGTTCAAGCCGATGAAAGAGGTCAATCAGACCAACATAGATAGCTAATCGACAGGTAATGACTGATTGAAATGATCAAATTAGTTGTGGTCGATCGATTGGCCAAAAAAAGTGTTCGATCATGTCAATTTAGTAGGCTGATCAATAGGAAGGGTTGGTTGAAATGATGGGACTAGTGGCGATCGATAGGTCGGGCTGATGAAAGTGGTCGATCGGACTGACATGAGCAGTTAATTGACAACACATATAAAAATGAGTATTTCGATGTGATTTTAAAATTCATGCCAAACATGCCATATGAATGAAAATACATTCATGAAGTGGTTTTCTAGTTGTGCTGGGCAATATCAAACTCATCCTAGCGATCTCAAGGGAAACCTAGGGTAAGCAAGCAATAGAGAGCTGCACCAATGCCTTTTTGCGTGAAGCAACAAGACAACCACCTCCATTTTCATGACACAATGTGAGGAATCTCTCACGAGGAGAATTCTCAAAGACTGAGAAGGCCAAGAACAAAGGAATGTATTCGTCTTCTCAGTTGGTGGGTTTCAAGCGTCTATCTGGATGAACCACCGATACAAACGAAAAGGTTGGTACAACCCCATCTTTCGGATTTTTTATCTAGAAAAGAAAACGCTAGGTTTTGCCCTTTTGATTCATAGGGAAGGCACAAAGCACCTAATCATATGGGGTTTCCTCTAAGCACAAACAAAACTCTAACCTAAATCCTCTGACATCCAGACTGAGAGGGATCTAAGAATGAAAATTGCGATTGTTCAAGAAATCTCACCAACACATTGATTGATGAATGGTTCTTTGGGCTTGTTCGAGCTCCTTCGAGGTGAGTATGACTACGCCATACTCCTTCTACAAGATATTGAAGAAGCTCTCCTCGCTGGAGAGGATGACGAGGTCACCGAATTTTTTCCTTCTACCAAGTGGTGATGGAGCTCTCCTCATCGAAATGGAAGAAGAAATCACTGGTGTTTTCCTTCACCGAAGTCAGGAAGAAGGGTTAGGTTAGGGTTTGCTTATACTTTTTAGGATTGCTGGTAAAAATTAGGGTTTGCTTGGGTTAATTTAGGCTAAGTGGGGAGGAAGTAATGAAGATTGCTCGATTCGGGGTTTAGAAAGGGAGAAATGGTAAGAAAATTGAAGAGAGGGGAGATGATAGTTCGAACATGATGAGATATATAAGGAGATGGGGAAAGAATAGTATTTGTCCAAGGAGGAGGAAAAAGAAAACAAAAAAAGAAAAAATAAAGGGAACAAAAACCATGATAATTTATAAACTACATTATGAAAA
>NW_018164533.1:138272-167764 GCF_001263595.1 Phalaenopsis equestris
TTGAATTTTGCATTTTAATGAATTTTTCATGAGTTTTGATTTCTTTTTAATTAGATTTTAATTTTATTTGTGATAATATTTTTAAACTATTTTAATTTTTTTTTTATTAAGGGGTAGATTCTTTTTGTAGTTCAAAATGAATATCATACCCAATGTGTTCTTCTTGAACTAAAAGGTGAATTATTCAAATAATTAAGGAAGTTGTTACGACAAGAACCTTCTGATAGGGTGGTTTGGCCACTATGATCCATCAAGTAGTTTGATCAGTATGATCCATCAATTGGTTTGGCGAGTAGACACCACCATACAATGATTGCAGTTACAACATCTATGTTCTTAAATGATATTTTATCTCTTTGAGTTATGAATCATATGATATATTTGATCACGCATAAAGCTCTCTGTAAGCTAAGATCAATTTAGATTTGTTTTCTTAGACAAACATCCACACTCAAAGAAAATAAGATTCCTTTGGATGAAGCAACTCATGGTAACTGACAAGAATTTTTTTGTCAAGTCGGGTCGACTACCATCTCTGACTAAGTAGACTAGAGATCATGAAAACCCAGGATAATGGAACTATTGGATCTGGATCAGGTTCATCGACATTCCTCTAACATCCACAATTAAGCTCACAATGATAATTTTATAATTTCAAATCTTAAATATGCTTCTACAATACACTAAGTGGGAATGTTTAGTGTCTAATGATTGACCTTAATCAAAAGTCTTTTTTAACGACTGCTACTTTAATATACTAGTGCATCCATTGAGAACTATTTTTTTATCTTGTGTGACTTGCATGTTTATTTTATGTTTACTATTTTTTTCTTTTTTTCTTTTTAAGTTTTGGAGTTAATTTGATGCTTAATTTAATCATCAACTTTTAGTTGTTTTATTTCATGCACGATTTGTATATCTTCACCGGATTATATAGTATGTTTGATTATATTTTGAGCATATTTTTACCTTTTTATGGATCATGAGTAAGAAAATAAAAGGTTTTTTTTCTTAGATTTGTCTTCCTTAAGGAATTTGTGCATTCTTGTACAAGTGAACTTTCTGGAACTTTCTGGAACCATCTGATGTCTGTTTTGCAAACCGTTTTCATCAATGTGTTTTAGACATGTTTTTATATTTATCAACTATTTTCCTATTTTTTAAAGTCATATTTCAAGCTATAAGAAGTTTCTATAAATTTATATTTAATAAATATAACAATTCAACTAATTACATTTATATCCTTTTATTAAAAAAAATAATATTTTATTATAAAAATCTTAAATCACTCAAGTAACTTCAGGATGTCATTTCATATGTTTTTTTTTACAAACCATGAGAGAGGAATTTTGGTGAGAGAAAGTAAGATTCAGGGGCCATCGAGTTGATTTCGACCGTCCGAGCATTTGGAAAAATTGTCCGGCATTAGGTTTAACCTACTTCAAATTTCAATTTCATTGTTTTTTATAATATTTTAGTATTTTATTTATCAAAATTTTATACAAACTTTGATGAGATTTACAAACTTTTCACAGCACAACTTTTTATAGTTGTATATTATACTGCATTGAACATATCGACATAAAAACATTTATTTTTCATTGAGTATTTTGTGTTATACAATATTTTATTTATTTTCATACTTGTGCTAAACCTGATAAAATTGTTGTAGAATAAGTAATGTTTGAAATGTTAATCTAAACATTTCATATAAGTAGTTTTACAAATTTTATTTGTCAATATATGTAGATTTATTTCCCCCGTAAATTACATTATTACTTGTGTCTACTAATATATACCACTTTCTACAACATATTCTATATTTGATATATCAACTTGTTAGCATTTATATGCTTTTGTATCAAAATATGTGCCGAAAAGGATAGAAAAGAAAGGAGTTGCAAGTGATTGTGATTAGACGGTTGTATGTTATGTGCATTCAAGTAGTGTTATAAGGGTTTTGCACCTATGTAATTATTTCTTGTGTGTTTAATACACCCGAAAGGATGGAATAAGTGGAGGTATAAGTGGAAGTGGAGTTGTGAGGGGCATAGGAGAAAAATAAACCAGTAGATTGATAAATAGAAGTGGAAGCATAACGGGCGAGAGGAAAGTGTTAAAATAATTTACATAAGAAAATGAATTTTTATCTTCATGTAATTTTCTTGCACTTATAATATCATGTTATTCATACTGTTATTCAACACATGCTTACTGCAGTTACTATTCCTTATGTTGGTATGGTGATAAATACAATACATAATGTTTTACTATATTTGATTTATTTTCTTTGAATACATGTCTATTATTTTTTAAAATATTGAAAACTGCAGTAAATTTTGAATAGTCCACTGAGTTGTGGTTATTCACCCCTGCTTTGCTCGCATGTGTTGTTTCAGGAAATGGTAAAGCTTGAATAGAGTAGTCTTTTGCATTATGTGATGAGATCTTGATATTAGGTATGTGACCCGACCTACAATTACACATATATTTTTACTTCAAAAGATTGCCAAAAGTTTCGTCTAAATTATATTTAGCGGCTAGTGTGAATAAATAAAATTATTTAGAAAAAAAAATAAGCCTTCATACTAGGGGTGTTACACAAGTATACGTATCGTTTTAATTAATATATGATTTTCTTTAAAAACCACAATATCGATTCCACAAGGAAAGCTGTAACTTTTTACTAATAACTTAGAAAAACTTCTATCTAAATTGCACATAAAAATGATAAGAGAATGATTTCGAAAGTTTTGTAAGGGATTAATACTAAATTAACATGTAGTCTAAGTTTAAACAAAAAGTACGAACAAAGTTCAAAAGATTAATAAGTTTAAACGAGTTGGAATATAATGAAAAGATCTTTCCCCTTGTAAAGTGATCTTAATCAATGTAGAAATTGAATGATTAAAAATATAAAATGATGTATTGTGACAAATAGAAGCATACATATTTTTCACCCCCTCTCGGTGCTAGCAAAGAAAATTGCCTAACCTTAAGTTTGCTCCAGCTTGTGTAGTAGTGTGAGTAGATTCTGGCCTCACTTCCAAATTACCCACTGTGTCCTCTCTATAAGACCTACTAGGGGCCCTTAGATCCAAACTCAATATCAAATTGATAAAAAAAATCTAGTATGTCACTTTAGAAACATCAATGCTACGTCCATCAAAATTTATCTCCCTATTTACTTGCACTTCCCCTCAGACGATCACAACGGCTTTCGAAAGTTAAGTATGGTCATCATAAGTTTGTGAAATCATAGCTCTCCCAGGTTATTATGTTTCATAATGGATTTTAACATTACAAATGACCAGTTTGTAAAGTCAATGAAGAATTGATGGAAATATCATCACAATTTTATAAAATAAAAAGGAATCTTTAAATCAATCTCATCCCACTTGATTAATTTTCATATGCAAGGAGAAAGAAATGAAAACTACTCATAATTCATGAAGATAAAACAAAAACACATGATTTGAATTGAAAGTCAAGTCCTAACAACAAAAACTCAAACACAAATACAAATTACTTATCTTATGTCTTCTCTCCAAGCAATTCCTGAAGTTTCATTCAAGCAATACCCAAGCTCTTCTTCTACAAACAAAAACTCACAAATATAAACTCAAACACCCATTAAAAACTCTCTACACACCTTCAAACCCTATTCAAGACTCTCCAAGACTCCTTTTTCATTCAGCAATTGACCCTTCTAATAGATAATTGAAATTAATCAAGGGTCACTTCAAACATCCCTTAAAAATTCGGCCAAAGTCATTGAATATTCTAGAAAGTTAGTTACTGGCGCTATAGCGCCAGTCTGGGGAGTTATAGCGCCCATCACGATCGTAAGTTGGCGCTATGACATCATTTGAAGTGTTGTCATTTTGCTTCATTTTTTCTTCATTTTCTCTAAATATACATTTCTTGTACATGAAACCAAAAACATGCAAAAATACATTCATTTAAAATACAATATCATCAAAAATGTGCATACAATGAACATTAAACATACATTAAAACAAATTATTTTAAGGTGGATCAGTATGTTAGTATCTTAGATCTATATTTTTTTACAGTCATGGTAATGTTATTTTTTTTTTTATGATAAAAATGTTAAACCATGATTGTTGTATATATTGTATATTTATATGATCTGAATGAATTTTGAGTATCTTTATTTTATATTATTGATAATATTAGTGACTCAGCGTTTACGAAAATTGAAGCAAAATAAGTAAAAGAAATTCTTTCCAAATAGATCTTGAGTAATAATTTATTTATTATGACCTTGACACGTGGTGCCCCACCTCAACATAGCGGGTTGCATCGAGTTCGGTTGTGACATGTTCTGCCTTTATTGATAGGTGTAATTAACCATAGAGCCCAATACCAGTGGGAAATATTGAACCCCAGATTTTAAATTCCTAGCAAAATAAGGGCATGATCTTTAGGTAGTCTCATATCTAATATCTCATCTATCTTCAAAAAATCTTCAAAAAATTTGACCCAAAACCTCATAATAAACCTCTTTCATTCTCATTTTTAATTTTGTTTAATTTTCGAGGGAGACTGCGGCATCAAATTTTTTGAGCCCACATAAATGATTTAGTTTATCTACACATTCACAATGAAGTTTATGTTTCAAATCAGTTTAAGATCAATTACCAGTTGTTTATTAATAACATATTATTAATTGACAAGAAGTGTGAAAATAATTTCAAAGTTGAATGTTACACATGCTCCAGAATTCAAATACACCATTTTATTTTTTGAGTTTAATGGGACCAAGTAATTCAGTGTAAATATGCAGGAAGTTTGGTGGCCATCATAAGTACTCATTGAACGAGACAATTAATTTCTACAGCTAACACAGTCACTACAACCGAGTTTAATATGGTGGAACTCTTTCTATTTGGACAAAAGAATACAGTGAAAACAACATAATCAATGAGTTAAAAAATGATCAGATTTCTGGTGCAAGAAAACATTCTGAAGATGCAAAACAGCATTTCGACTATGGGCATAAATTAGAATTTTATTAAAAAAAATTCCTTTGAAACAGTAGCACAAGCTCTTGTCTGGCTATTGTTAAAGATGTAATCAGTGTTCAAATTAAATATTTTGCCATTTGATGCTACTGGGAGAAAGCAATTTTAGTTAATGCTCTCAAATGTACAGGGATGGGAAGAGCAGCTAACACAAGTTATTTGTTTATGAATATCATTTACCATAAAACATGTATTAAAATTACGAGTGGAAATAAAGAGTAATTGCAATATAATCAAAATAAACTGGATGCATTAATGATAGGTACCAAAAGTAGATTAAGAAGAACAAATACATGAGATATGATCTTGATATTATCATTAAATACATAACAAGTCTAAGAAGAATAAACATCATGATAATGATGACCATGAGCATAGCCAATCTTTTTATGTTTTGCATTCAGATCATTTCAAGCTTCTTGAGAGCGTGCACATCAATGTATCATGACTGGTATCCAACTGATATGTGGCATTATCAACATTGCCAAGAGGTAATCATTTTGGATTTTATGAAAACTAATTTTAATTCAATTATCAAGGTGTTGGCATTATCAACATTGCCAAGAGGTAATCATTTTGCTATATGCAGCATGGTGGAAATTGCTGCCAAGATAATAAGGAGCTTGCCACCACAGTTGAGTAAAGAGGGAAAAAAGCATAGACATAAAAAACAATTCATTTTATTAAAATATTCATTTCATTTCATTTTTAATTCATAATTTGGATACTTCAAACATGTGAAAAAATTGTTTTTGCTTGCCACGGCTTCAATATTTTTATGCTCCCAAAATCTACACTAATTTTTTTTAATGTTTTCTCACCCTTATGTCTCCTTTCTCATATGACAAATTTCACCTACAAATCAAATGCAAAACAAAGTAAGCGACAACAGATCATACCTCTCAGACTATTTGAAAACTTTAGAGAGATTTAATCATTGGCTCTAATTAAACAGGGAATGAAAGAGGGAAAAGATTTAGAGCATATTATATTCGCTGCCTCTCTAATTAAAGTCATCAACCTCATCGACAGCAAGGAAAATCGGATAAGAAGAGCTCATCACACTTCCCTCACTTTCGTCCTTGTTTGAGCAGCTCGATCATTTGCCCCGCATCTTGCTCGAAGCAACGAGATCAAAGAGCTTCCCTAGGCAATTCCCTGCCATTCTCGTCTTGGTTTGCTTCCAGGATGTGATTTAGAGAAAATGAATTTTTGTGCAGAACTTCTCTCTGTTATGAAGATGGTTGCTTAATTGAGGTTTGATGAGTGCTACGTAATGTGGGTGCTATAATAGTAAATACTAAATTTTAGGAAGTATATATGAAATACATAAGTTTTTGAGTGTTAGGAATGTAAATCCCCCTTATAAATAATTATCTTTGCCTGTACAATCAATCAGCAGAAATGCACCCCTATGCTCCTCACCAAAATTACACTATCTCCGCCTTCTTCCTACTTAAATAATCCGGTCCACTGATACATCATGATCTTTTGATGCACGTTAGCAAAGTTCTCAGAATAGTACAAAGCAAAACTAGTGAAAGGCCATTCGGGCAACCTGTTAAATGCTCACAGCAATGCTTTACCTGCGCAAACAGATCTTCTTCTGAATCATCCATAGCAATGTTGTCTAGATTGATATCCAGCACTCATTGCTTGGCCTGCTTGCAATATGCCAATCAGGACAACAAAGCCACCTTCTCCTCTTCATCCACCATTCCCTTCAACCTCTCCAGTGCACCAAAAATCTCACACCTCATTGGATGACCCTCATCTTCCACCCCAAAGGTATGGAACTTTGTAGCAATTTCCACCATGCTGCATCCAAGCGGCTTCCTCACTCCCCTATCCTTAATCACCTTCCTCGCACTTGCCACATCTTCCCATCTACCTAATTCCTCATACATCTTTGCAAGCACAGCATACCTTCCTGCATTCTCTGGATCAATAACAAGCAATCTACTTGCAGCCTCAATCCCAAGCTCGACATTTTTGTGAGCTTTACAAGCTCCTAGCAATGCACCCAACACATCTCGCCCAGGCTCCATTGGCATTCTATAGATGAACTCCAATGCCCTCTTTAGTTTCCCTGAACGTCCCAGCAGATCCACCATGCAAGCATAATGTATTTGGCCTTTCTCCACTTCATATTCAGCTTCCATCCTGTCAAAAATCTTAAATCCCTCTTCAACCAACCCCGCATGGCTACAAGCAGAAAGTATTGACACAAAGCAAATGGAGTCAGGCTTAATTCCACATATCAGCATTTCTGAAAATATATCCAGAGCTGCTGAAGCTTGCCCATGTATTCCAAAAGCTCTTATCATTGAGTTATACACGACAACATTCTTCTCCGTAATTTGATCAAACACCCTCTGAGCAACACCTAAACGTCCACAATTTGCATACATTTCGATGAGCCCACTACCCACAGCTGCGTCTACTCCAATGCCTCTCTTCAATGCATAGCTGTGGATCCACATGCCTTCCGCAATGGAAGCCAGAACCATGGATGCCGGAAGAACAGAGACAAGCGTAACATGATCGGGCAAATTTTCAGGCAGCATTCTATGCAGAAGTTCCAAGGCTTCATAATGGTATCCGTTCTGGGCGTAGCCAGAGATCAACGAGTTCCAGCTAACAAGATCTTTGTACGGCATTTTTTCAAACACCATCTTCGCAGTCTCCATATGCGCACATTTAGCGTAAAGCGCGACAAGTGAGTTGTTGACGAAGAGATCGCCACCAGCCCCAGCTCTAATGGCGTGAGAATGGATTGCTCGGCCGATTCTCTGGCAGCCGCTGGCCGCACAGGCCTTGAAAACGAATGGGTAAGTGTAGAGATTGGGGCGAACTGCGCCATTGCAAAGCATCTGGGCGTAGATCGCTGTGGCTTCTGCCGGAAGGCTGGAGGCAGCATAGCAGCGGATGATGACGTTATAGACGACGGCATCCGGATGGCGCAAATAGTCAAACACCTTGCGGGCGACGGTGAAGTAGTGGGAGCCGAGTGAAGCATATCGGGAGACGAGACTGGCTGCGAGAAAAGGGTTTTGATGGAGCCCTGCTGTTAAAATCCGTGCGTGGATTGCTCTGAGGCTTTGGAAGCCGGATGAAGACCGAAGGAGCCGAGTGAAGTCATACGAATCGCGGAATTGATATTTGAAGGCGGAGGCCGAGAAGAATCTTCGTCCCCGCATTTTTGTGTTTATTAATCCCCATCATTAGGTTGCAGAAGTCAATCAAAAATTACCATTGTGTTAAATATTTATTACTATTATTTTATTTGAAAGAAAATAAAATAGACAGTGCAGACATGCGGTAATAAACGCCATGTGTGCTATATAGGATCCACCCAAAAAAAAAATATTAAAGTGGAACAACAGAGATTATTGAAGTGGAACCGTAGATGTTATTTAAGTGGAACTGCGATGAATTATTAGGAGGTTATTAGGGGTTAGTGAGGTATTAACTCCAATAACACAACAATAACCCCCAATAACTTCCTCGGTTTCACTCCAATAACACCCTGCAATAACCCCCAATAATCCCCCAAATAACCACAATAACCTTCACGGTTCCACTTCAATAACTCCATGCCACAACCCCGTAATAACTCCCCAATAACCTCTGTGGTTCTACTTCAATAACCTCCTACATTAACCCCACAATAACCCCCTCACAACCCCCAATAACCTCTTGATAACATCTGTAATTTCACTTCAACAACTCCCTAATAACCTCTCTGTGGTTCTACTTCAATAACCTCCTACATTAACCCTCACAATAATCCCCTCACAACCTCCAATAACCTCTTGATAACATCTGTGATTTCACTTCAACAACTCCCTAATAACCTCTGCGATATAGCACATGTGACGACATATTACGGAGTCCGCACGTAGAGCTACGTCCGGAGTCCAGACAGAAAAATTTTCCTAGCATGTTTAGAAGAAGAACATTAAGTATTAAAATACAGATATCGAGGCTCTTGACCCAGAGCATGTTTAGAAGAAAACATTAAGTATTAAAATACAGATATTGAGGCTCTTGACCCATGGTTTCATTTGATGTTCCTGATTCTAAGATTGGCATTTTCTCTTCTATATTCAAGATTTCTATGGTTATCCAAGGTTTGGATTTAGTATTTTCTTCCCCACAAAGGAGATTCCTCCATTGCATCAAGGTTAGACTTTTACACTTTTTGGAACTATTTTATTCCTTTATTCCCGCTTGTTGAGATGCTCTCATTCTAAGGCTCCACTTGTCAGCTTGTCTCCCAGTATAATGACGAAGAAGATGCTAGGATTCTCATAGAATTCAAAACACAACATACGACATCTGTGTGTCTGAAATTTCTCATTTCTCTTTGGTAAGTAAATACATAAATATAGTTGTAAATGTGACCTAATCCTTGTCATTTACTTAAAAAAGTTTTTTTGATTTCTAATTGAAAGAAATGTTTTTTTTTTTTTTGTATGTTTCTCAAGTATAACCATTTTGTATTTGTTCTATTAATATTTTTTTGAGTAAAACTATTTTGAAATGATTATTTTTTTGTTATTCTAAAAATGTTCACAGTCGGGCCGAGTGTTTTCTTCTCATGCATATATATCTTTTTTTAGTATAACGTAAATATTGTCTAATTTTTTTCCTTGTACAATCATGTTGTGTGATTATTTTTTTGTTATTCTAAAAATGTTCACAGTTGGGCCGAGTGTTTTCTTTTCATGTATATATATCTTTTTTTAGTAGAACGTAAATATTGTCTAATTTTTTTTCCTTGCACAATCATGTTGTACATGAACGTATCTTTGATTTATATATATATAATTTTTTTTAATACAATCATATTGTGCATGGTTGTACGGAGTATTTTTTTTCTCTTTTTTCTTCTTTTATATACAAAAATGTATTTCTTTTACATTTTAGATAAAATCATTAAATCATCTCAAATTTCTTGCAATTACACTATATAGTGGAACTGATTTTAACATTTTGAACAATCAAAATCTTAGAATTTTTATTATTGTCCAAGTTTCTAATCATGTATTCTGAAGAATTATTGTCATTTGTTTTTTTGTCACTAGTTCTTAAGCTCAATATAGAAATTCTTCTTCAAAGAAAGATATAGCTTCCTTATATAGAATGTTGCGGGTTGCTTCAGTATCGGGTTGCTTCTAACAACGGGAATAATCTTAACTGGCTACATTTAAACACTTCATCTTGTTTATTTCTTCTATATGACATTTTTCATTCTCAATAAACAATTGATGATGGAGCTTGTAGGCTTATAAATTTCATGGCACACCTTATTTGTACTCACTACATTGTGTTAATAAAACTTTCATACAAAAAGTATCTTTAATGAATGTTTTAGATCACTTGCTTTTATATCTATATAACTTGTTTAGCCAAGAATTGTCATGGAAGTTTCCTTTTTCCATCATCACAGACCATGCTTGCTCAAACTCCTCTTCAGTATCACGTACTCATGCATGTAGAATACTCCTTTTACTGTCTGTTATTATTGAAGCAATACACTTTTAAAGGAACCTTCTTATAGATATGTAATTGACATAATTTGTTGAGTGTGAGGTAATGCAATTTCTTGGATTTTGTTATTATTTAGTCTTCATCAGTGAATATTATTGATGAATATTTATCATTCATTGTGCAAATAATAGTTTGAGTAGCCAATTGAATGACTCAATTGTCTCTTCTGATAGAAAGGCTACTCAAAACAAAACATTTTGTCAATAATAATTAATTCCATAAAAGGAGCACAAACTAAATTTTATTTATTAAATCGATAATTATATCAAAAACTATGAAATCTCTAAAGCAGCAGTAGCCAACCCTTGTCATACCATTAGTCCAAAACAAACTAGTCAGTTTATATGATTCATAAAATTTGACATCTCATGCAAACATATCATCTTCAGTCTATCTTTCCTTGAATAATTGCATTAGAACATTATTATCCACATTCTCAATTTTTTTCACTTTTATCTTTTTGTATATACTTAAATGCATTTCTTTGTGTAAAACCCACTCTACTCCTACTTCTTCAACAAGATACCAGAATGCATTAATAGCTCTAATTCCTGCTTGTGTCATCGATTGCAACACTATTATTTTGTCTTTACTTATTCTTTGATGTGATCTCAACAAATGTTGATCAATTGGCATAGTTAATGAATGGTTGTGGTTACTTATAAATTTATTCACAATTCAATTACCTTCAGGATCATCGAAAAATCTAATCATTGTATGACGACCATTTTTAGTGTCTAATTTTTGGAACTTCACCGTAGTGTTTAGATTGGGTCCTTTCTTAAAACCAGCCTTTGAGCATACACAATTCTTTGTTTTTATTTTTCTTGTATTGTCCAGTAACACATGTGATCCTTCCTTACACTAAATCCACGAGAGTGGGCATAACTATAATACAAATCATACGCCTCCTCATTGTGAACAATCATGCCAAATAAGTTTTCTGTGATTCATTCATAATTCTTATGATTGACATCATTACTTGACTATTTTAACAGAAGGTCCTACAAATTCATGAAAAAAAATCAGTACAACCAATACAACATGGTTGTATGCGTGCTCCATAACAATTAAAGTTAAAAGAGAAGAAAAAAAAACCAATCTTTCTCTATGGGCTATTTAATTTTCTAACCAAATTTTCTCAAACTCAATTAGGTAGTCTTATTTTCTTAAATACAATTGTGTTTTATTGGTTGTATAAATATAATTTTCACCAAAACTATAAAAAATAAATCAGTACAACTGATATAACATTGTTATGTAAGGGATAAATCAACCAAGAGCATGTTCCAGGACAATCAAAAATTAAAAATTTAAGTATATTTATCTAGCATATTTAATCCAGAACAAGCTCTCATATGCAACTTGTTAAGAAAAAAATATGAGTACGATCGTGTTTTATCAGTTATACTAATATATTTCCCCAACACAAGTCACAAATAAATTGTATAAGATGTGACCAGCTGGTGGGTTGTAGTATCTTCAAGAAGGGCTAAATATCATATGTGATAGGGAGGTTAAGAATATAATGTAGCATTGTTGGGGATATACTAGAATACAATGTAGTGGCCATATTTTTATCAATGAAAAGGTATTGAAGTTTGAGGGGTGGCTGTGTTAATGAAAAATTTTGAGGGACATGAATTGCTACCATCTAAAAACCCTAGGAAACCTTTTGTTGTGAAAATTTTCATGATTTGGGCTCTCCAAAGGAGATAATTATCAGCTAATAACTGAATTTAGCAAATATTCTTGATATTAATCATGAGAGATTTGAGTGATGGTGGAATTGTAGTAATCTTGATAAGTTCAAGGGAAGATTATCCATGTGTCTCGGATGTTTGAGAATCTTCCATGAAAGGATCAGATTGAGCAAGTGAACTCTTTGTGGGTAATTGAAAAGAAAAGGAAGTTACCTTGATTTGGCAGCAGGTAAAAGCAGATAATTCGGAACGGGTGATCACAATACTAATAATAACTATAAGAACACATGTTTTCCAGTATAATTTTAGCTTACAAATGTCAACAAAGCCTTTCAACTTATTTCTTAAAGAGCTTATATCAGTCTCACACGAACGTACAAGTTCATTTTACTTGTATTTTATTATTAAGAAGTATCAAGTATATTCTACAAATATCAAGTAGATTGTGCAAATATCAAATATATTATACAAATCAGTTCCAACACATGCTTTGAGTTCTATGATTCTTAAAAAGAGCTAGTACAAACTCAATTTTCAAGTATATTCTACAAATATCAAGTAGATTGTGCACATATCAAATATATTATACAAAATCAGGGCCAGCACATGCTTTGAGTTCTAGGATTCTTAAAAGAGCTAGCACAACTTTTACCATTCTCAATTCATGTAGTCAAAACCATTAATTAATCAAACAATGGTCAATGAATTTTCATAATGATTGCTTTCAACTCAATAGTAAATGAGTTGAACATAAACAAATATTTTCTAGTTGATAAAGCCCTCAACCTCTCATATTGATTCCTTTCCACATTTCTTTATTTTCTTAAAAAAAAATATATTTAGATATTTATGAAGGAAGAGAATAACTGCATGCAGCAATTCATAAGAATGTCATGAAAGTGCAACATCATTACGGTAATGGAATGCAACTTAGAGAAGTCAGGTCTGTCTCTACTCCAAAAAATTACAACCAGAAACAAAGAATATTAATCAATGCTGATTACAAGAATATCCAAAAGAACAATCTAGAAATCAAGTCCTGTGAGACTTCAGTGCTTCAAATCGAGCAGCTATTTCTTCATAATCAGGTAGCTTTGGATGGATATGAGGAACCGAATTAGCTGACCAGTTGCTTGCTGCTGCTTTATCTCCTTGCCATGCTGAGCTTTTTGGAGGATTTGGAGGAAGCCTTGCTGGTGGACCATGATTTTCTACTCGATGTTTTGCTTCGTTTGCAACTTCTATTTCGCTGTCTGAATCGAATCCATCAGATTCATCAAATTTAATATCACTATGGAATCTGTGCCCAGTAGTGCTGTTCCTTCTCAGAATCTTCTTATCATTGAAGTCATCACCATCATCATCTTCATCATTCATATGTCTTGATACATTAAAGCTTTGAGAGCTAAATCTTTTCACAGTAGAATTTATGGAATTTAGAGAATTCCTTCTTGATTCGTTAGAGCTTTGCTGGGCAAGGAAAGCTGCAGCTTGGGCAGCAGAGGCTGCTTTCTTTGCAGATTCTGCAGCTGCTTGTGCTGCTGAAGCTGTGTCCTTGAAATGCATTGAAGATCCTTCACCATCACTGAACAAGAGTAAAAAACAGAAAATTGCAGTCTAAGAGGTTTGAATTGTAATAAAAATGCATCTGCAAGTAATGCAAATCTACTTCACATCAGAATTGTGCAAAAACAGAACTATAAGTTAATTTGCATCGCAAACTGTAAATCTAACAACGAAGCTGCCTTTGCAAAATGAATTTTCTCTCAAGGAAACAGCCTTTAGAGCAAAAGTACACCTGGAGGTGGGCTCCTTCAGCCGCACATTCTGAGGTGGAAGGTTAGATTTGATTGGGAAGCTACTAGCACTAATAAATGTGCGTGGACCTTCCTGTAGCCAAAAAAAAAAAAAAAGAAAGATATTAAGCAAATAAAATATGTCAAAATATGTCTTCCTGTTTGTTTGTGTTTACAACATACAATTAGTTCTTCAGGAGGCTTAAGAAGCTCAAACTCAGTTTCTTTCGCATCCCATTCTATCTGATATTCCTTCGCTATTTCTTTCATGACCTTCAGCTTCAATTCACCAGCTGGTTTTTTGATTGACAACTTCTCAATAAGCTTCAAAGTGTTAAAAAAAAATATCAGTTTCAGAGCGATATCTTCAGAGGCAGTTCATTCCAATATGGTATTTTGGAGAATTTAATGCAAAAACGAAGTAATTTGTCAAAAGACTTTATGGTTAAAGAAGAAATCACTTGTACATTAAGCGGTCATAAAGTGCAAAAAATAATTGAAAATGAAGTTTGCTAAGTAGGAAAAGTATGTTTGCTTCTAATTTAAAAAAGCTTTATATCTAGTGTATAGAACTCCATGCATCAACGCAGAGATGGATTAATGAACCATTAATCTCAGTCCTACAATGCCAAAATAATAAAAATACACTCATTTACTTCCTACCATCCTATTTACTCCAGATTCAGGACGTAGATCAGTTGCAGCAGATACAAAATCCTTTCCATACTTCTTTTCAAAAATATCACGAATTCTAGAAAGCTCGGGAATATCTGAGCATCTTGGAGCCGAATATATCACACTGGAGATAGCTTCTTTGAGATCTGCAGGGCAATCCCTGGAGAATAGAATATTTAAGATACCTGATTTAATATATTTTGAAATGAAAAAGAAAAGAAAAACTGTAATAAAAGCTTACCTTTGCTTTTGAATGATTGGAAGACGAACCACAATGAGCTCACAGAAAAGGTTGATGATCTCATTTGCAGCCAAAACCTTTTGTTCTCTAATAACTTGCTCAACCTACAGAGAATCTCCCTTTTAGATTTCTTCGTAAATAAAAAAAAAACATTATTTAACCTTCATGTGAGAGCTAGGAAAAAAATCTAAAACTGTATATAGGAATAATTCAAATGGGAGAATGATAAAAGGATGGGTCGAATACTGGATAGAATACTGTATATATGGTGTAAGTAATATGTAAAATTTCAAAAGCCAGAGCGTGCTCGAAGTTATCAAATAAATGTAAACTAACTGCGCTTTCATCCAATCTGTCAAGTTCTAGTGTCATTGCTCAAAGTGATTATATGATGAGAACAAAAAGATCCCAATGTTTTAATAGCACCAAAGGGAGTATCTAAATAGTAAAAGTTGCAACACTATTTAATGAGAGTTGGCATTGTTTTTTACTTATTTCAAGGTTGATACGCAGACCCGAAGTTTCCATAATGCCAACACTATTTAATGAGAGTTGGCATTATTTTTGACTTATTTCAAGGTTGTTACGCCATCCTGAAGTTTCCATGGGCAAGCATGCATGCAAGACTACTTAGGCACAGAGTCAGAAAATGTGGTTCAACATCGTGGTTCCAAAGCCAATACTTGGCCCTGCATGCGATGCAACGCACGTCAGAAAATAAACCACCGCCATTTATAGCTTCGAAGCACCAGACTTGGTGTTGCAACGCGTATATAATCTGATTCAAAACATCCATTGATGACCAGCCGCATCAGACGAAGAAGCGCACTGCCCCCAGGTCCAGCGCCGCAGCACCTTATTTTTATATTAATAGTGTCCGAGATTAACAGTTTCCATATGTCAAACTTGTCGTAGCAATGCTCTGTTGTGTTCTCTTCCTCAATACATTCGTATACTGAAAAATGATGTTGCGCTGGTGCACTCGCACTTTGAGGCCCAGACTGGTCGTGCTCACCACTTCCCCTCAATCCCTAGAGAGTGATTGGAGTGGCAAGTCTACTGATTCTGACACCCATTCCACGCAAGGAGTCGCTAGCCCCTTAAACAAGCTTAGGCATTCTGCAACCTTTGTCCCAACACGCTTGCATGTTGCGAGATGATGTTACTGTCCTCAACTAAAACCTGGACATTCTCCTGGAGCGGCTTGATATCATCATGAGTCCGCTCAACCATATTGAGCGACAGCAAGATATGTTGGCTCAATGGCATATGGAGGCCTTTGAGAGGTGGGAGATGGCGGGAAAAATTTGCGTACGTAACAAGTACGCAGGGCTGCATATATTTCGGTTATAGGGAGGTTATATAGAGGTTACATCTATGTTATACCCATATTACCACAATATAACCTCCCTATAACCACCGAAATGTACGCAGTTCTGCGTACTTGTTACATACGCAAATTTGTCCCGGAGATGGCAGCCCTGTGTTCTCCTCATGCTCATAGTCCGGGAGACTGACAAGTGGAATGTCAATCAATGGAACGGGAAGCGGTTGGTTACCAACCCATAGCGGCCACGCTCTATTTTGTCAATCTCGCTTTTCTTGATATGTATCTTTCTGCTTCTGAGAAGAAAGTTCTTGAAAAAATAATGAACTTCTCTACTAAATGTTTAATGAAGAATACATATTTTTTGACATTATGATATCTCCATATTCTTAAAGCACCAGGCTTTTTGACATCGAACCTCCATGGTGGAGGGGACTTATGTTCACATATATTATGGTATGTCATATGGGGATAGGGCACTTACTTAATTGGTGTGTCAGATGTGTTTCCACCCTTAACAAGCTTAATTAGGAGGTCTCGACACCGTATGGTGACCAAAAACAATGCTTAGTGGCATCTTGCACATTGATGCCATGACGTGTCACGAGCTAGCTTGGTGCTTAAAATTAACTAAGATGCCAACACTATTTAATGAGAGTTGGCATTATTTTTGACTTATTTCAAGGTTGTTACGCCATCCTGAAGTTTCCATGGGCAAGCATGCATGCAAGACTACATAGGCACAGAGTCAGAAAATGTGGTTCAACATCGTGGTTCCAAAGCCAATACTTGGCCCTGCATGCGATGCAACGCACGTCAGAAAATAAACCACCGCCATTTATAGCTTCGAAGCACCAGACTTGGTGTTGCAACGCGTATATAATCTGATTCAAAACATCCATTGATGACCAGCCGCATCAGACGAAGAAGCGCACTGCCCCCAGGTCCAGCGCCGCAGCACCTTATTTTTATATTAATAGTGTCCGAGATTAACAGTTTCCATATGTCAAACTTGTCGTAGCAATGCTCTGTTGTGTTCTCTTCCTCAATACATTCGTATACTGAAAAATGATGTTGCGCTGGTGCACTCGCACTTTGAGGCCCAGACTGGTCGTGCTCACCACTTCCCCTCAATCCCTAGAGAGTGATTGGAGTGGCAAGTCTACTGATTCTGACACCCATTCCACGCAAGGAGTCGCTAGCCCCTTAAACAAGCTTAGGCATTCTGCAACCTTTGTCCCAACAAGCTTGCATGTTGCGAGATGATGTTACTGTCCTCAACTAAAACCTGGACATTCTCCTGGAGCGGCTTGATATCATCATGAGTCCGCTCAACCATATTGAGCGACAGCAAGATATGTTGGCTCAATGGCATATGGAGGCCTTTGAGAGGTGGGAGATGGCGGGAAAAATTTGCGTACGTAACAAGTACGCAGGGCTGCATATATTTCGGTTATAGGGAGGTTATATAGAGGTTACATCTATGTTATACCCATATTACCACAATATAACCTCCCTGTAACCTCCCTATAACCACCGAAATGTACGCAGTTATGTTATACCCATATTACCACAATATAACCTCCCTATAACCACCGAAATGTACGCAGTTCTGCGTACTTGTTACATACGCAAATTTGTCCCGGAGATGGCAGCCCTGTGTTCTCCTCATGCTCATAGTCCGGGAGACTGACAAGTGGAATGTCAATCAATGGAACGGGAAGCGGTTGGTTACCAACCCATAGCGGCCACGCTCTATTTTGTCAATCTCGCTTTTCTTGATATGTATCTTTCTGCTTCTGAGAAGAAAGTTCTTGAAAAAATAATGAACTTCTCTACTAAATGTTTAATGAAGAATACATATTTTTTGACATTATGATATCTCCATATTCTTAAAGCACCAGGCTTTTTGACATCGAACCTCCATGGTGGAGGGGACTTATGTTCACATATATTATGGTATGTCATATGGGGATAGGGCACTTACTTAATTGGTGTGTCAGATGTGTTTCCACCCTTAACAAGCTTAATTAGGAGGTCTCGACACCGTATGGTGACCAAAAACAGTGCTTAGTGGCATCTTGCACATCGATGCCATGACGTGTCACGAGCTAGCTTGATGCTTAAAATTAACTAAGATGGAAACTGTGGTAGAACATTATTAACATTTTATTTTACTTTCTACAAAAATTTTCTTAAAACTTCCAACATATATTAAAAAGTCACTAATTTGCAAAGTGCAATAAAATTTAAAACATCCAGAAACAACAACAGTAATCTAAAGACCGTGTCTCAAACCATAATTGAACAGTGTATCACTAATTGAAAGAATCAATACAGATAAACTATAAAACACCACATAAACTGGTATCTATTAGCTGCAATCCTTCTCTTGTAAACCAAGTCTCTCCCACCAAACATATCAACATAAATTTTTTCTTCACCTGAAAGAAAATATTAATTGCAATCTTAATTATGACTTAGTGTGTAATTATGGTATAATATGCATTAAAATCTGATGTTTATGTTATGTATGAATGACCAACAGAAAATGCAGCTTGTTTCCTTATAAAATTTTAAACTTTTACCTTTTTAAATTTATCTCTACTCGTTTCACTTCAAGCATTTACCAATTTAACTTCTATAATGGTCATCACAAAATTACTGTTATACTCAAATGTATCCTCAAAAAAATGTCTGAAAACACCTTCAAAATTACACCCAAAGGTACACCATTTCCTTTAATGTGCACGGTACATTGCATCCCCTACCAGTATCATCTGAGGGTAATCATGTAAGACTTAATCGTTTACTAAATATGTCATCAATTAAAATCATTTAAAATTTATTTTCAAATGCCAATTATTTCCTCCCAATTATGATATCATAATTGGGAGGAAATAATTGGCATTTGAAAATAAATTTTCAAAATGTCAGACATTAATAAAATACTTGTTTTTAACAATTTAATAAAACATTTATTCATTTAATAAATTAGTAATTTAATGCATAAAAAAATAATCAATCACCTTTAATTTCAAAAGACCTCTGAAATAGATTAACCATTCACTTCAATTCCCTTAGCACTTTGACCTCTCTAACATCTTTTAATTTAGTTGTTTGACAAATTAAAATCACTAAAATTAATTCATGAAACTTATTGATATGAATGTATCATCTTTAATTAAATTAATTTACGTAATCAACGCATAAAACTTATAACTCTTTACCTTATCCCTCTTGAATACTTTGCTTCACCTCTTCTTCAAATCTCAAGAATTTATCGGATTCTTTCACACACTTTCTAATCTAAATAAAATGTAAAAATATTAATTAACTTAATTAATTGTCATTAATTCTAATAATAACATAAAGTTTAACATTTACCTTATAGGCTTTCAGATCAACCTCCTCCCCATGCTTGCTTCATAAACCTCTCCTTCAAGCAAAAATCTATGTATTAGAATCCTGATTAAGGGTCTGTTTGGGGCAGTGTAGCTTATTGAATAATCTGTTGATAAGCTGATTAAAAATAATATACTGATAAGCTAGGTGTGGTGGCTATTACAAATTTTTATTTTTTTGGAAAAGCCAGACCGCAGTCAAAAAACTACCACCACACCTAGATGGGTGTGGTGTAAAAACGTTGTTTTCCGCATTTTGAAAATGCATAAGCTACCAAAACGCAGTTTACCCAAATAGACTTTATGTGTTTTCAAAACGCCACCGCACCAAATAACTATCCCAAACGAGCCCTAAATTTGACATTATCTTTAAAACACTAACACATGCCCACATAAAAATTTATCTATATAATAATATATTAATCACCGTGGCGCTTTGCTTCACTAGATCCTGATGGCGGCTCTTGATTGAGCAACTGCAATGATGGCTCTTTGATGCGGTAACCGCCACGTTAGCAGCGCCCCAATGCCTTATTCCCCGTGTCCTGATGTCAGGCTTCAAGTCGCACACCCTGTCGCATTTGTCCACCATGTCCCTCGACAATAATTTTAATGGTG
This sequence comes from Phalaenopsis equestris, assembly GCF_001263595.1. Taxonomy (NCBI): domain Eukaryota; kingdom Viridiplantae; phylum Streptophyta; class Magnoliopsida; order Asparagales; family Orchidaceae; genus Phalaenopsis; species Phalaenopsis equestris. The sequence continues at coordinate 158,641 of NW_018164533.1, forward strand.
CAACGCCATTTTGTCCTATAAAAGATGCCTTGTTGAGCCTTCTGAAGTTTTTCGTGTCGGTGGTTCCAAAAGTGAGAACTTACGGTTCCTTCTTGTTATCCTGACATCCTCTCCTCTTTGGTGGAGTCTCTTGATCCTGGTGTTGTTTTTCGTAGTGGTCATAGAAACTAGTGAAGCAGTCGGTTGGACTTTAAAGATTCGGATGTCGGTGTAGGTGAAAATATTTTTCCATTCACAATCTTTCTTTCTAGGAAAGCCTTAGGTTCTATGCTAGAGGAGCAAGAATAGGTTATTGTCAGAGAAAACCTTGATTAAGTTTCTCTTGTTTTCCTATTGTTATTGCAACTCATTTTTTGAGTGATACCTTCGAGACTAGAACCTTAGATATGTCTTAGTGCTATGATGTCGCTCCTTTGGATGTCATGGCATTTATCCCCTTTGACAAGTCAACACTAGGCAACATTGCTTCCATAATGGTGTGACGCCACTGCATTCGATTTCAACCCGAAGCCTAGAGCATCACGATGTTAGATCTGAAAGACATTGTCATGATGTTGATCTCAGCATCATGACCACAGGTGGGTTTTGTTTCCCCTTGGGCTAAAGTCACGACACTGGTTCAGACGCCGCAGTGTTAATGCTTACCGTAAGGTCCCATGCATGTCTCTATCGCTGCAAACATGTCATTGTTGGTCTTTGGCAATACGACATCGGGATTTCATGGAATCAATCCCCTTTTTATAATTAGGATAACATGCCAACACTATGCAACATTGCTTCAGCAATGGTGCGAGGCCACTACACTCGATTTCAATCTGATGCCTAGATGCTTTGTCTCAGCATTGCGGTGTTAGATCTGCAAGACATTGACATGATGTCGATCTCAGCATCATGACCCCAGGTGAGTTTTGTTTCCGCTTAGGCTAAATTCGCGACATTGGTTCAAGTGCCGCAAAGTTAGCTCTTACCTCAGGGTTGTACATGTCACTGCTAGTCTTTGACAATACGACGTTGGGAGGTTAATCGAGTTTTATCTTACTTTTTCACAAGTCACATAGTTGATGCATTGCCTTATGTAGCACAGCGAATACAGAGAACCTGTCAATTAGTTAAGAATAATTTTTTATTGGTGAAGAAATCATCGAGTCTTTCGACTTTCATAAAGCTCAAAAGGTCCATTACTTTTCTCTTTTTGGTCATTGTTATACCCTTTTCTATGACCCTCTTTGACTTTTTGATCATGTCTTTGAACTGAGCTTGATGGTTTTGAACAATCGGTTCTCTATCTTTATTAGTCAACCCATCGAGTCTTTCGGCTTTTATAAAGCTTGAAAGGCTCATTATTTTCCTCTTTTTGGTTATTGTTACATCCTTCTGTATGGGTGGCGACCCTCTTTGACTTTTTGGTCATGTATTTAAACAGAGTTTGGTGATTCTGAACAATCGATTCTCTATCTTTATAGATAGTTGACCCAAGGATTACTCTCCCGAACCATTGGTACACCCTTCCATATAGGTGATGGTTCTGTTTTGCCCTACCGATTTGTAGTGTTTATGTCGTGTATGTCATCTTTCAATTTTACCTAGCGTAAGCTCATTGCTTTCAACTCTTACCTTTTTGTATATCAATTATGTGAGGGGTGTAAGATAGATTTATGGTCCTATCACTTACTAGGCCTATGTTGTATTGTGTGTCAGCAAATCCCTTCCTTTCTCTAAAGTTTAAAAGGGTTTGATGTCTAAATACCATTCACTGGTTCTAGGAAGTCATCACTTTTTATTTTTGGATCTTAGAGATAGTTCTATAAAGTCATTTTCACGACACCATAGTGCCCTCTCTATAACGATAGAAAATGTGAATCTTGCATTTTTGGCGTTGGTTCACTTGTAGCATGCTTGTGTTTTTTCCACACTTTTCTAAGTGAGGGATACTTCTCACATGTATGTTTTGCATTTAGTGCAAAAATTGTGGAATGGTGTCAGGCCACTGCACTCGATTTTGACTTAAAACCTCGACAGTTTATCTTAGCGTCGTGATTTAGATCAGTGAGATCTGGTCATAATGTCAACATTAGCATCATGACCCTAACTGGGCTTTGTTCCACCTGGGCTAAATTTGCAACACCGGTTCAAGTGTCGTGGTGTTAGCCCTTACCTCAGGGTCCAATGTCGTGTCCTCTGCTGCTAGAAACACAACACTGCAGTCTTCTCCCATAGTCATAATTCTAGTTTTTGGCATCACAGCGTCGGAAGGTTAACTGAGTTTTACCTAAACATTTTTGCAAGTCGCGTAGTTGATGTACCAACCTGTGTGGTACAGTGGATACAGGGCACCCGTCAATCAATGTGAGCCAATTTTTACTGGCAGAGAAATCATTGAGTCTTTTGGCTTTCATAAAGCTCAAAAGGTCTAATGTTTTCTTCTTTTTTGTCATTGGTACACCCCTTCATATTGTCATTGGCTTTTCAGTCATGTCTTTAAACCGTTAGTACACCCTTCCATATGGGTGGTAGTATTATTTTGCCCAGTTGATCAATAGGTCTTATATTATGATTATGTATGTTGTCTTCTGACATGACCTGGCCTAAGCTCTTTTTCTTTCATATTTTACCTTATTATATACCATCTATGTGAGGCGTGTAGGATAGATAGTGTTCTAGTCCTGTCACTAACTAGGCTTAGGTTGCATTATGTGTCAACATAATTCTTACTTTCTCTAGGCTTAAAAGGGTTTGATGTTTAAATACCATTTCATTGGTTTTAGGATGCCATCTCTTTCTATTTTTAGATTTTAAAGTTTGTTCTAAGAAATCATTTTCACAACACTATAGTGCCCTCTCTATGACGATAGGAAATGTAAATCTTACATTTTTGAAATTGATTCTCATCCAGCACACTTGTGTTTTTTCCATGCCTTTCTAAGTGAGAGTGTTGCTTCTCACATGTATGTTTTGCATGATGATCTATATTCGTATGCATGTTTTCACCGTCATTTTTATGACATCTAGAAGTTCAATCTCCCAAAGCACATGTTTGTGCATCTTGTATGCATCCTTGATTTCATCCTCTTTCGAGGAATTTTAACTTGGTGTCAAGGTTTATCCCTAAGGCACAATCTTTTGTGGTATGTTTTATGCACTGCTTATATTCATATCCATGCATGCAAGGTCTTGCTTTTTCAAGTAAGATTATGTTTCCTGTTGTATCATATAGAGGTCTAGGTCTCATGAGTCAACACAACAATGGTGATACTGGAACAACCCTTAGTATGACTTGTGATGATAATAGGGAAGCGAGCATTACTCTTCGGCTCATCCAGATGAGTAATGCAAGTTATCTTATTATTACCAAATCTCGTAAGATTGTCCCAAGAATAAGCCCGGACTAGAATTCGTCACTTATTGTGATGGGTATTAGTTTAGTCAAATGCTCGAAACGGGGCTAGCTTGGTTATCCCGATGAGATCCTATAGGAAAGCCCATTGCCCTTTCACTGCACAACTTTCACATAGATGTATGTGTAAGCAACACCTAGTAGTCTATTTTTAACTAGGGCTAGGGTGTAGTAAGGAATTTTCATACACGACGATTATTAATTAGTTTGTGCTAACTATTGTAAACTTTGTGTATTTTGCATGCCTTTACTGAGTTTGAGACTTGCACATCAGCATATTAGGGCGAATTTTTTCTTGAAGGATTACGTATTCAACAGGGATGAGCTTAATAATGATTTAAACTAATGTATTTTTTGCAAGTGCTATTTTGCTCTACTCCCGTCATGTACAACCTTTTACATGTTATATGAGATAACCCGTACTGATCTTTGTTTTACAAATCAAGTTCTTTTTAGAGTCCTTTAGGAGAGTTTGTACTAGAAATAAGATATGACCGCAGTGAGGATCAAGAGTTGTTTGCTCGCGCCTCATACCTCAATTCCATATTGTGCATTTGTTGTAAGTTCAAGGATCAGGTATGTTAATGCGAAGTCAGACAACCTCTTTTTTCTTTTTTAAGATAATTGCTAGCCCAACAGCTCTCAGCCACTTATTGTTTTATATTGAATGTGTTTTTTAATAAACCTTGTATGTGTTTACTATTTATTATGTCCGTGCTTTGTTTGGATGCAATCATAATTAGGATCTTTAGGATAAAATCTTTTGCTATAAAAGTTAATCTTAAAAGATTTATCTTGATAAAATTTAAGATTAACATTGCAAAATTTTAAAATCAGCGCTTCGATTTTCTATCTTTACTTTCCTGCATTGCCTTCGGGTTGTATTTGAAACGATCATAAAATGCATGAATTTATCCCCTTTACATATTAATAGGGCCTCCACGATTAGGTTGCCTTGAATACTTGCATACATACTGCATAACCTAAGAAAAGTACTCATGTTTTTCGATCTGATTGGCCCAACATGTGTTTTATACGATTAGATGTCTGTTTAGTAGGGTAGAGAGTTAGAGGATTTTCTGATCTGGATGGGATTGTAACCCTTTGTGGGGCAATTTAGCTTTATAGCTGATTGGTTCATTCTTTCTTTTTTTTTAGCAAGTATAATTCCTCCTCTACCTTTATTGGTCTAGAATTAGTTTTATAGTTGGATGGTTCATTCTTTCCACTTTCTTTTAGCAAGTATAATTTCTCCTCTACATTTTTTAGTATAATTCTTTAGCTAGTCATGTTTTTCAATATGACTTCCCAGCATGTGTTTTGTACAATTAGGTGTCTGTTTAGTACGGTGTAGAGTGTTAGAGGCTTTCCAAATCTAGATAAGGTTGGTCAATTTAGTTTTATAGCTGATGATTCATTCTTTCCTCTTTCTTTTAGCAAGTATAATTTCTCATCTACCTTACTTGGTCCAGATAGAGTCATAAGAGCTTAAATGTTTCTTTACTTTGGATTTTATTTATTGGGTCCCTTCGTACGATGCAATATATGATTTGTTGACGAAGTGATCGCCGTTAGGTTGGGTGGACCACCTTCATAGCATAGTAGATCTAAGGTCTCAATAGTATGGGAGAACGGGTCCTTGGAGCCCGGATCAGGCCATCTCTACCTATGGTTTTTTCTCCAACCTATCTATTGACCCCACCTTCATAGCATAGTAGATCTAAGGTCTCAATAACATAACTCCCTTTGGGCACAGTCATTTCCTTTATCGAGTCTTTTATAAGCATGTACCGTAAGCCCTCGCAGCTCAGTGATGGCTACTCATCAGGTGACTATGATTCACCTTTTGCATGAGGGTCTAGTTCTAATATGGCCCGGAAGATTTTCCTCTAGTGGTACAGCCAAAAATCTCCTTGGCTAACTAGATTTCCAAATAATTTAGGCAAACACAAAACTTTTATCATGAGTTTTTTTTAGTATCCCCGGGATATAATTGATCACGAGGATACGTTGTAGTAGGAGGTCTCTTTGAACCCAGTACAAAATAAATTAGATTTTGTATTCTAGTTTAGTTACAAATATCTTTTCTAAAGGGACTTTCTTGTATGCTCTTTCGGGTTAAGTAAGGTCTGGTTTGCTTTTTACTATTCTTTTCCAGTTTGTTGCGAGGATTTTTCTATGCTAAATATCTTCATAGCTAATCTTTTTTTGCTTAGTTTTTATCCAATGTTCAACTATATCTTACTTTTTTGCTTTTTTAAGCGAGGATGAGCTAAAAAGAGAGATTCTGAAAAAGATGTGGACGCTAAAAAGACCATTTCTGGTCAGAACAAAAAGGGGTGTAAACAATGAGCAAATGAATGCTACTATATTGGGAAGTGTAAATGCATCATCTATTATTTTGTACGATAGTTTTAATTATAGTATCATAGAAGTTTGTGAGATTATGTTTCCAAAAACAAATTATAACAAGGAAGTTTGGTCTAATAAGCAAACCATACGTTTATGTGGAAATAACACAAGATAACATTTGAGGGACATACAAAGTACAAGTAATGCTACACTGTCTAATTTTTTACTCAAAATAAGTGCTTAATGGGGTGATATTTGAGTATCTCTCTCTACATAACGTTTCCAAATCCCCATTTGCAATAATGAGGGATTAATTTATTGGCTAGGGTAACTAACAACAACAAAGCATTAATCCCAGTACATGGGGTTGGCTACTTGAATCATTTTTCTCCATTGCGTTCTATTTATTGTATATTTTCATTTAGTTCTAATAAATTAATACCATTTTTTATACAATAAGCCCAAGTCTTCCTAGGCCTACCTCTGTCTTTCCTAACATAAGTCAAATTTAAAACATCTACTCTCCTAATCGGATCATCAGATGGTTGACGTTTAATCTGACCAAACCATCTAAGACGACACTCTCTAGTTTTCTCTTTCACTGGAGCTACACCAACCCTATCACGGATATATTCATTTCACATTTGTCTCTAAGTATAAAGCCACTCATCCACCCAATCATTTTCATCTCGGCAACACTTAACTTAGTATTATGCTTCTCTTTTAAAGGCCAACATTCAGCACCATAGAGCATTGCAGGTCTCACCACCATCTTAGAAAATTTTCCTTTCAGTCTAAGCGGCACTTTTCTATCACACAAAAGGCCTGAAGCATTCCTCCACTTCAACCAACCAACTTGAATTCTACTATTAACATCCCCATCTATATCACCAACAACAGGAACAACAGACCCGAAATATCTAAATCGTTCACACCTTTTAATAATTTGATCACCCAAAGTTACACTTCTATTACTAGAACTACTAGTAATAAAATTGCATTCCATGTATTCAATTTTAGTTCTACTCAAATGAAGGCCTTTAAACTCCAATGTAGACCAACAAAATTCATTTTTTTTTCTTGGGCTTTTTCTTTCATCGTATCCACGAGAAGGATATCATCAACAAAAAGCATACAACAAGGTACATCCTCCTGTAAATGTCCAGTAAGACTATCCATAACTAAGGCAAAAAGATATGGGCTTAAAGCCGATCCCTGATGTAATCCAATAGAAATAGAAAAATATTTGGTCGATCCTCCTTCTGTTCAAACACAAGTAACAGCTCTAGTATACATATCCTTAATGGCTACGGTTATTAACATGAAAGCAAAAACTACTAACACACTATATCTAGTAAATATACTTAATTTAACATGAAGGCTACAATCGTTAATATAGAAACCTAAAATATCAATACATTATTATTAAAAATAACTGTGATTACCGTATTACGTGGAATTGTTACCATGGAAGCTTAGAATGTTAACGTTTAGAAAATAATATAAAAAAAAGCATAGAATGGCAATGTTGGATGGAATTGTTAAAATGGAGTCGCAAAATATTAAGATATAACCTAGGTTAAAGGTTAATATTCAAACAAACCATGTAAATAATTCCAACTAACATATTAATCCAAAAAATTTCAAATAAGGCAAAACAATTCGAGTGGGACAAGGCATTACATGCTGATATTATGGACTTCATATTAATATTAAACTTGTGTTGAATGTTACTATACATAGGATTCATGTTAATTGATATGTAAAAAATTAACATACATTTCACCCGAATTAAACTAGCCTTTTTGTACTTAAATGCACATGATTTTAGAGATTTTGTTACACTAATGAATTTTAATCTTATAGACGAAAGTGATTCTTAATCCAAATTTTGTGGGAAACATGCACAACTAAGTCTTTATTTTCATTAAGCGAATTGCAGAGACACAATGCAATTTAGATTGAGTTGGTTACCTATCTCCTAGCTTTGTCCCTAGGTGTGAAAACTAGGTGCTTAAACCGATCATTCTACACTAGAAAACAGTGACACCACAAACTTGAGCACCAGATCTCACACCTTAGTGTAGAAACCTTAGTTCAACATATGAACAAAGAGGTCAATATATAGCGCCCTTTCTATGAACAAAGAGGTCAATGCTAGAAATGCATGGTGTAGATTGACAGCGATTTTATATATGTTTAAAAATATAAGTATTTAATACTGCTGCTAGAAGATTTAATTCCTCAGCAACAGCACCAAAAACTTAATAACGGTTATAGATTCGATAAAGATGTATATATAAAATATTCAATAATGGTAAAGTCACACTTATCAACGCAAGTATACGTATCGCTCAAGTAATATAGGGTTCTAATGAAGTCCTAGATATTGATCCCGCAGGGAGTAATATTAGAACTACGAACTAAGATTTTAGAAAATCAATACTTAATCACAGCAATGTAATTCAAATTGCTTATCTGTCACTAATAGACAATTGAAATAAATATGTAATTTTGATAACTCTTAAATAACTAATTATACTAATAAAGTTTCTAATGTGATATTCAATATATAAGAAAGCATCATTCTCATTGTCAAGAAATTATAGTGAATGGATAAAGTAAATCAATTTAAATTGTATTGTGTCAAATAAGAGCATATCTATTCTTTACTCTTTGGACCAGGCATAAAGAACATTGACTAATTCTACGCTTGTTTACTGAATCTGCGGCTAGGCTGGGAGGATACCGGCTCTCACTTCGGAGCTCCCACGTTCCCCTCGCCTGAGGGCTAACATCTACACTTCAGCACCCAAACGGTTGAACCGAATTGGGGATTTTAGTCTGTCACTCTAAAATCTTTAATTCTATGCCCGATAATTTCATTTTCCTATTTTATTTGCACCCAACTTTCAAGGGTTTTGACCTCCCTGAATCTTGAATGTAATCTTCACTTTAATTGCAAAACTCAACATATTTTAACAAATCAATTAGCCAGATTGAAAGTAAATTAAGATCGAAGTAAAAAGATCATCACAACTTCTTTAACATTTTCATGGCTCAACCAATTCAAATCACCATTTCATAAATCTCAAGACAAGGAGAATGACAGAGAAAACTACTCAGAACTCATGGGGAAAACACAACAAAACTCAAAATTCATATATAAAAGCAAAGTCATACAAACTACAACTAGTAAATAACACTTATCTATAATTCCTCCCCAAGCAAACGTCTCAAAGTTCCTATGAATCTCTTCATTTCTTTACAGCACATAGAATTCTTCTTCGAAGCAGCAAGGAAGAAGAAATCTCTCACTTTCTCTCCACTCTTACAATCTCTCGAAGAATTCCTCACAATCTAACCCTAAAGTAAACT
>NW_018164533.1:167927-173694 GCF_001263595.1 Phalaenopsis equestris
CCCCCCGCCGACGGCCTCGAGGGCGCCGTCGGCGGGCCTTCTAAATTAATTAATCTGGAGTCTCTAGAAATTCTCTTTTATGAATTAATTCTGGAGCCGCGGGAAGATCTCGCCGTCTGCGCTCTAGTTCAATTCTTCACATTTTGGTCAGTTTCGCTCCAAATTTGCTCCTTTTTGCATTTTTTTGCTCCAATTACCATAATTCATCATATATACAACAAAACATCAAAAATACATTTCTTTAAAGTGCAATATCATAAAAAACAGTGTAAAAAAAGTATGAAAATCTCAACATATTTTTCTTTGGTCATACACATCCTAAAGAGATCTTTAAATCGTTCTCAAGCTTCATAAATTGTTTCTCCTTCAAACTGACTACAATATGTAATATTATTTCTAAGCTTAGCAGTTTTTTATGGTGAAAAATATTTAGATAAAAATTTTTGTGAGAAGTATCCCCAAATTTTGATAGATCCAGGTGGTAATGAGTTTAACCACATCTTAGTTTTATCCCTTAATGAAAAAGAAAAAAGTCTAAGTCTGACGACATTATTCGACACTCCATCATATTTAAATGTATCACACAATTCTAGAAAACTAGCAAAGTGTAAGTCAGGATCTTCAATCGGTGTTCCCTCAAATTGATTATTTTAAACCATTTGAATAATAGCAGGTTTAAGCTCAAATGAATTGACAGTTACAGCAGAGTTTTGTATACTCAAATGAATTTCATCTGCTGTAGGATTAACATAATCTCTTAAAGGCCTTTGATGATATTCATTTTCAATTCCAAAATTATTTTAGTTTGTAGTCATTTTGTTCAAATTATTTAACTCTTTCTATTTTTTTCCAATTTTTCTAATAGTTCTTTCTAACTTTGAATTGTAAGGTACTAAACCTTCTGATCTTAAACTATGCATACACAAAGACAATAAGCAATTAAAATAAGCAAACACACTAAAAAATAAAAATATTTAATTCAACTACAATAATTTTTTTAGTTCAAATAAAATATTCTAAATTATAAAGTAATTTACCGTTACTCCCCAACAAAGACACCAAAAACTTGATGCGCGGTTTTTGTGGTGCATTGTAAATATATTTCAATACTACAATACACACACTGCAACAGAAACAATAAATATGCAGTTTAATCTCAATAAGAATAAATTTAGTATAAATAGTTTTATATTTTAAAATTTTTAAGCTGTTAAACCGTAATAATAACGCAAGTATATGTATCACTCAAATAATAAAGAGCTCTAACAGAATCCTAAGTATCGATCCCATAGAGAATTGGAAATTCTTATGGTTATAACGTCAAACACAGTATTCAAACTATAAAATTTAAGCAATAAAAATAAATTTAAAGTAAATTTATTATATGTTAAATGAAATGCAGTTAAAAGAACCAGGTTAACTAAGCTATTTGCTAAACTTCAAAAGTAAAATTATAAAGATTAAACAAAGTTTTGTAACGAAGAGTGTTTTGTAACGAAGTTTTGTAACGAAGAGTTCAAATTTAAGAAAATATCCTTCCCTTTTACAATGAGTTTATGGATTGTTAAATAATTAAAATAATTTAAAATTATATATAAAACTCTATTGTGTTAAATATGAGCAATTTTATTATTTACCCTCTGAGAGTGCATAAAGAACATTGACTAATCCAGAGTTTGGTCTCTAAATCCGTGTTTATATTGAGAGGATACTGGCTACCACTCCAGAGCTCTGCTTCCTCTATAAAAATAGTATGACTAAATTGCATTTTTAATTATTATCCTGTGCATGAATCTCAATTACCTTGGTCTCCAGTAAAGCCATGATAGTCTCAATTTTGTTGATCTTTTCTGATATTCCTTTGATACTAATAACTAAGAAACCATTATACATCTCTTGTGCACTTTGACTAATGAATTTCTTCCTCATGGTCTCTTCCTTCTTCTTCAAATTCATCTCCCATGAAGACATCTTATCAAAATCTCTCTCTCTTAGATTTTTAGGGCTAAAAATGATCTGGGGTGAAATTCCTTCACAAAACCCTTCTATTTATAGGCCTAAATCCTTCTAATAACTTCTAGGCACTTCTTGGAACTGCCTTGGCAAGTTTTTACAAACCAATTAGCGGTTAAACCTTCTAAAATCTTAATTTAGCACATGTTTTTTAACTGCCGCACTTAAGCGCCGAATATTGAAGATTAAGCACCAATGTTCAATTTTGCACCAGTCAACTTAACGTCCAAATTCTCATTCTAACATGTCTAGGTTACTAAACAAAGTCTTAAAATCAATACTAATACATAATAGTCTCAAAAATATTACGCCAATTTTTCTTAATCACACACAATCAACAATCAAAGCAAAAACATACTGATAACTATGGGTTGTCTCCCACAAAGCGCTTGATTTTACGTCATCAATCAGACGTAACCAGTGCTTATTCTGGTTGACCCAACATCCTTCGATCGTTAAATTTATGCTGATCCTCTATAAAATAAGGTTTCAGTTTATGATCATTCACTTTAAACACTTTATCAGTTTTAGGATCTTTAATATCCACAGCTCCATAAGGATAAACTTTCACCATAATAAATGGGCTCATCCACTTGGACTTAAGTTTGACTGAAAATAATCTTAACATTGCATTATATAGCAAAACTTGTTGCCTTGACTGAAAATTTTTAATAAGAATCCTTTGATCATATCACATCTTCATCTTTTCTTTATAAATCTTAGCACTCTCATAAGATTCATTCATTATCTCTTCAAGCTCATTTAATTGCAATAATCTTTTCTCACCAGCATCTTTTAAATTATAATTAAACTATTTAATTACCCAATTTGTTTTATGCTCAAGTTCAACTCGTAAGTGACAAGTTTTCTCAAATATTAATCTATATGGGGATATTCCTATAGAAGTTCTATATGCAGTTATATAAGCTCACAAATCATAGTCAAATTTGAGTGATCAATCCATTTTTATTGGATTTACAAATTTTTTCATAATTTTTTAATTTCTCGATTAGATAATTCAGTCAAACCATTTGTCTGAGGAAGATAAGTAGTAGCAATTCTATGATTTATATGATATTTCCTTAATAACTTCTCCATTATTTAATAATTTCTCTATTATGGCATTTCTGAAATGACTTCCTCCATTAGTTCTGATAACTCTCGGCATCCCAAATCTATAAAATATGTTCGTTTTCAAAAATTTTGCAACACTTTGAGCATCACATCGAGGTAAAGCAACAGCTTCTATCCATTTGGATACATAATTCACTGCTAACAGTATATATAAATTCTCAAAAGATAGTATAAATGGTCCCAGTATAAATGGTCAAATGAAATATCAAATGAAATATAATCCACAAACATGAAATATTTCAACTTCTAGCATATAATTGAGGGGCATCTCATTTCTTCCAAAAATATTGCATATTCGTTGACATCTATCACAAGTTTTAATATAACAATTAACATCTCTAACGATAATAGGCCAATAAAATCTAGATTGTAAAATTTTATATGTTGTTTTATTAACACCAAAATGTCCCCCAAAATCAGAATTAGTATATTTTTGGATAATTTCATAAGTCTCTTCTAAAGGTACACATCTTCGAGTAATCAGATCCTTTTCTTGTTTATATGAAATAAATTTCCTCTTATGTTGGTATGTCATTCCATAGGGTATAATATCACTAACAAGAAAGTTCACAATGTCGGTATACCACGGAACATGCCACTCATTAATTTTGAAAAGTTTTTTATCAGGAAATTGTTCATTAATTTCTTTTTCGAAATAGAGTGGTTTTTCTATCTTAAGCCTAGACAAATGATCAGCAATTTGATTTTCAGTTCCCTTTTGATTTACTATTGTAAAATCAAATTCTTGCAAAAGAAGAATCCATCTTATAAGTCTTGGTTTAGCATCCTTCTTTTTCATTATGTACTTAATAAAAGAATGATATGTATGCACTACGTATTTAGTTCCAATTAAGTAAGACCTAAATTTATCAAAAACATATATTATTGCTAATAGCTCTTTTTCAGGTTGTATAATTAATTTGGGTTTCATTAAGAGTTTTACTAGCATAGTAAATTACTTTAAAAATTTTATCATATCTTTGTCCTAAAACAGCTCCAATAGCATAATCACTAGCATCACACATCATTTCAAAAGATTTCCCCCAATTTGGTGAAACTATAATTGGTGAGTGACTAATTTTTCTTTTAATAACTCGAGCTTTTAGGCACTCTTCATCAAATTTGAAAATTGCAATTTTCTCCAGTAAATGACATAAAGGCTTAGTAATTTTCTTAGTAATTTTTGAAAAGATTTTTGAAAAGTCTTTGATATATCGTCTGTAGAATCCAGCATGTCCTAAAAAACTCCTAATTTCTCTTACATTGGTTGGATAAGGTAAATTAGCGATCACTTGAATTTTAGTATTTTTTGATACAATTTTCTGATATTTTATGTCCTGATATAATTCCTACTGCTACCATAAATTTGTATTTTTCCCAATTAATGACTAATTTTGTTTCTTTACAGCGCTTCAGAACTTTTAATAAATATTCTAAACAGAAGTCAAATGAAGTTCCAAACACTGAAAAATCATCTATAAATACTTCAATTCTTTTTTCAATTAAATCACAAAAAAATGTCATCATACATCTTTGAAATGTAGCAGGGGCATTACATAAACCAAAGAGCATTCTTCTAAAAGCAAATGTACCTCCTACTACCATAAATTTGCATTTTTCCCAATTAAGAACTAAATTTGTTTCTTTACAGCGCTTAAGAACTTTTAATAAATGTTCTAAACAAGAGTAAAATGAAGTTCCAAACACTGAAAAATCATCCATAAATACTTCAATTCCTTTTTCAATTAAATCACAAAAAAATATCATCATACATCTTTTAAATGTAGCAAGGGCATTACATAAATCAAACAGCATTCTTCTAAAAGCAAATGTACCATACAGATAAGTAAAAGTTATTTTCTCTTGATCCTCAGGAGATATTTGTATTTGGTGATAATCGGTATATACATCCAGAAAATAAAAGTATTTATGCTCAAATAGTCTATCCAGCATTTGATCTAGAAAGGGTAGTGGAAAATGATCTTTCCTAGTGACACGATTTAATTTTCTATAATCAATGCATATTCGTCATCCTGCAACTTGTCTAGTTGGTATTAATTCATTATGTTTGTTCACAGTCACAATTACTCCTCTTTTCTTAGGAACACAGTGAATTATACTAACCCATGCACTATCTGAAATAGAGTAGATAATTCCAGCATCTAACCACTTTAAAATTTATTTCTTAACAACTTCTTTTATAACAGGAAGATCAACCCTGGGTTTACAGTTCTCTTCCATATGAATTCTATGCATACAAATTGAAGGACTGGTTCTTTCCAAAGACTTTCTTAAAAATTTTCAGAATTTTCATCAATCGTTTTCTTCTTCTATCGTTAATTTTGAGAAAATTATAACTGGTAAAATAGGGGAATCTCTACTCGGGTTCTTATTTTCTCAACCCTTAGGGAGGCTTTTGTTTGTTCGCTCCAGCAAGTTCAGGAGGTTTTTCAATTGATGGACAAAATTTTTTATCTTTTTCTATCGTGTCCAAAATTTCAAAATTTTCTCGAACATAGTTTGAATCTTCCTTACATAGTTTGAATCTTCCTTACAATTATATTTTTTGTTCATGTTCCAACTCTTTCATCTCAAATTTCTCTTGTTCCAAATCTTTTAC
>NW_018164533.1:173713-189156 GCF_001263595.1 Phalaenopsis equestris
ATTTTTCTTCATAAATAGTTTTGAAATGACATTCACTCAGATATCTTATAACATTCATTCTATAACATTAATCATCTTTACCTTTTGTAGAATACTTCATTAATCTTAAAATGTTAAAATTAACAATTTGATCATTGACGCTCATTGTTAATTCCCTTTTCTGCGAATCTATCATTGCTCTTCTTTTGGTTAGGAAAGATCTCCCCAAAATGATAGGTATCTTTTTATCTTCCTCAATATCCAGCACCATAAAATCAACAGGAAAGATAAATTGATCTACATTCACTAGGACATCTTCTATAACTTCTTTAGGGTACATTATCGAACGATCTGCTAACTGCAGAGTTACAGCAATTGGGGTTATTTCTCCTAATCTCAATCTATTGATAATGGCATAAGGTTAATGCTTGCACCTAAATCACATAAAGCTTTCCCATAAAATTTGTCTCCTATCGTACATGGAATTGTAAAGCTACCAGGATCTTTAAGCTTTTCAGGAAGCTTTTTCTGAATAATAGTACTGCACTCCTCCTAAGTGCAACAGTCTCATTATCTTCAAACTTTCTTTTTCTGTTGAGAATATCCTTCATAAACTTTACATAGCTAGGCATTTGTTCTAAGGCTCCAACAAATAGAATATTAATTGTAAGCTTTTTAAAAGTTTTCAGAAATTTTGAAAATTACTTATCTAATGTTGACGAAGTCTCTGAGGAAATGGAGGTGGTGGTTTTTCTAAGTTAACTTTAAGTGGAGAAATAGGTTTTTCACAATCTTTTGGAGCGTCCTCTTTTGATTCTTCAATTTCTTTTCTCTCTACTTCAGTTTCTTTTTTAATCATACTTTCCAACTCTCTTTCGCTTATAAGTTGAACATTTTTTACTTGTTATTTATTCTGGTCTTTCGAATTTGTTTCAGTATTACTAGGAAGTGTTCATTGGGATCTATTACTTAATGAATTTGCAATTTTTCCAAGTTGATTCTCAATATCTCTAATTGCAGTTCTTTGACTTTGTAATTGATTTTCCATTTGTAACACCACTTCTTCTATAGATAATTTTTTTCTCCTTAAATTGTGGATTACTGTTGAAACCTGGAGGATAAGTAGATCTATAATTATTATTCCCTTGGTTGTTCCAGTTCCCCAATGGGTTTAGTTGATTGTTCCCCCATTGTTGATTATTACTACCCGTAGTATTATTTCAATTAAAGTTGGGATGATTCTTCCAACCTGGGTTATAATAATTTGAATATGCGTTATTCTTTTTGTTATTTATGGCATTTAAAGTCTCTAATGATGCTTGAGAATCTACTGAGAATCTACCATTTGGTCTAATGAATTCTCTTCAATCATGGAGATTGATTAAGAAAAATTCATTCCAAATTGGTTTAACTTCTTTGAAATTGCAGCAAATTTGTTTGCTAACATAGTAAATGCATCAGATTCATGAGTATTGACTATTTTCTTAAGATTTACTCTCTCAGAAGGCCATTGAAAACTATCGATAGTCATTTTTTTCAACTAAAGCATACGCATCATGAAATTGTTCTGACGTCAACAAACAATCAGCAGCGACATTGATAATAGATCTGAGAGATCTAGCTAATCCATTATAAAAAGTTTGAATTATTAACCAATCTGGTATTGCATTGTGTGGACTCTTTCTTAAGAGTTCTTTAAATCGTTCACATGCTTCATAAACCGATTCAAAGTTATCTATTATGCTATTAGAACTCTTAATGAAGCTCAAATTAATTATACCACAACTGAAAAAGAGTTATTAACAATAGTATATGCTTTTGATAAATTTAGATCATACTTAATTGGAACTAAATAGATAGTGCATACGAATCATTCTGCTATTAAGTATTTAATGAAAAAGAAGAATGCAAAATCAAGATTGATAAGATGGGTTCTTCTTTTGCAAGAGTTTGACTTTAAAATAATAGATAGGAATGGAGTTGAGAGTCAAATTATTGATCATTTGTCTAGGCTTGAATTAGAAAAACCATTCAATTTTGAAAAAGAAATTAATGAATATTTTTCAGATGAAGAATTGTTCAATGTTAATGAATGGTGTGTTTCATGGTATGTCGACATTGTGAACTTCATTATTAGTGATATTATACCATATGGAATAACATACCAATAGAAGAGGAAATTTATATCTGAAGCTAAGACTTATTTTTTGGATGAACCATTTTTATATAAACAATGAAATGATCTTATTAATCAAAGATGTGTGCCTTTAGAAAAAAGAACTTATGAAATTATCTAAAAATGTCATAATTCTGATTTTAACCAACAGAAGAAGAAACTTATGTGTTTTATGATATGCCGACATTGTGAACTTCATTGTTAGGGATATTATATCATATGGAATGACATACCAACAGAAAAGGAAATTTTTATATGAAACTAAAACTTATTTTGGAATGATCCATTTTTATATAAACAAGGAAAGGATCTTATTATTCGAAGATGTGTGTCTTTAGAAGAAACTTATGAAATTATCCAAAAATATCATAATTCTGATTTTGGGGGATATTTTGTTTATTTTCTCTTGCAACTTTCTTCTTCTTCCTTTTTTTTATACTGTCAGCAGTTGTAACGAAACATTGTCTTTAAACCAAACAAAAACGATCGGTCATTTTAAGAGGCTATTGTCACGGACAAATAGTCCCACATTGGCTAGGTGTAGGGCCGAAAAGCAGTATTTAAGTCCTAGGCTGCCCACCACCCATAAGGGCTCTTTTGAGAGGTGACATGTTGCTTTACCTCGATATGATGCTCAAAGTGATACAATTTTTTTAAGAACAAATATATTTTATAGATTTAGGATACCGAGAGTAATCATGACTGATCAGGGAGAATAATCATAACTGATCGGGGAAGTCATTTCAGAAATGTAATAATAGAGAAATTATTAAAAAAATTATCATATTAATCATAGAATTGTTACTGCTTATCATTCTCAAACAAGTGATTTGGCTAAATTATTCAATCGTGAAATGAAAAGAATATTGGAAAAATCTGTAAATCAAACTAAAATGGATTTGTCAGCTAAACTTGATTATATTTTGTGGGTTTATAGGACTGCATACAGAACTCCTATAGGAATGTCCCCATACAGGCTAATATTTGGGAAAGTGTGTCACTTACCAGTTGAAGTTGAACATAAAGCAGATTGGATGATTAAGGAATTTAATTACAATTTGAAAGATGCTGGTGAGAAAATGTTATTTCAATTGAATGAGCTTGAAGAGATAAGGAATGAATCTTATGAAAGTGCTAAGATTTACAAAGAAAAAAATGAAGATGTGACATGATGAGAGGATTCTTACTAAAAACTTTTAGCCAGAGCAACAAATTTTGCTTTATAATGCATGATTGAGATTAATTTCAGAGATTATTTCCAATAAAACTTAAATCCAGGTGGATGAGCCCATTTGTTGTGATAAAAATTTATTCTTATGGAGCTGTGGATATCAAAGAACCTAAAACTGATAAAATATTCAAAGTGAATGGCCACAGGCTGAAATCCTACTTTTATGTGACCAATTTAAATTAGATGATTTTTTGATGTTGGGTCAACTAGAATAAGCGTTGGTTACGTCGGACTGACGACGTTAAACCAAGCGCTCTGTGGGAGGCACCTCATAGTTATATGTGTATTTGTTTTCATTTTGATATTGTTGTGTGTGATTTAAAAAATTCTGGTAGTTGGTAGTATTTTGACTATATATTTAGTTAGTGATTATTCTAAGACCTTAAAAGATAACTTAGACATGTTAGAATGAATGTTTGAACGTTAAGTTAACATGTGCTAAATTGAGCACTGACGCTTAAGTGCCAAGATCCGGTGCTTAAGCGCGACAGTTAAAAAAACATGTACAAATTTGGTTTCTAGAAATTCTAACCGTAAATTGGTTGGCTTGAAAGTGTGAGAGCAGTTCTACAACGTGCTTAGGAGTTATGGGGGAGGTTTAGAGTCTATAAATAAAAGGAAATAAAGAGAAATTTCACCACGCCATTTAACCCTTAAATTCTAAGTGAAAAGAGAGAAGTTTTAAAAAAGTGAAAAGAGAGAAGTTTTGTGAAAAGAGAGAAGTTTTGAAAAATGTCTTCTTATGAGAGTGATTTGAAGGAGGAAGTAATGAGAAAGAAGTTTATTAGTCAGTGTGCGCAAAAGGTGTATAATAGTTTTCTAGTTCTAGTTGTTAGTATCGAAGAAATAGCGGAGAAAATCACTAAAATTGAGGCTAATGTGACTTCAATTGAAGCGAAAGTGATGAAAGTTAACGCACATCTGGATCAAATGGGATGGCAACTTAAGATGCAGTTTAGCCATACCAGTTTTATAGAAGAAGCAGACAATGCAACGTATTTGAAGAACAAATGGATTGAAGAAGATTCAACCAGAGTTATTAATCATCGTCCATTCTTTCAGATATATGTTCTAAATGCTGAATGAGAGACTACTGATACGCCAGAATTCATTCCATCAACTAGAGAATTGAATTAAGTTTGTGATTTAGTGATTATGTGTGTAGTGTTTGTTTATGTTTAGTATTTTGTGTTTTATGTTATTAAGATCTAGTATTATGTTTAGGAATTTTCTCATTCGAGACTATTTGGATTTATAATCTATGTATTTGGAAACATTTGTAATTGTTCGTGAATTAATATAAATATTGTCTGTGTGAAATTTTGTGTTATTTAGTGTTGAATCGAATTAATTAAAATTGGTGAATCTTGAGTAAGAGAAGAGATAAGAGGGGAGGAAATAGTTATTACAGTGTTTTGAGACCATGTAGAGTTGATTGACTTAGGCTAGACGTGCATTTCACTTAAATTGAAAAACATTAAATTTGTGCACTAGCGTCTAAGCGCCAAAACCTGCGCTTAAGCGCTGCCTAAACAGAGAGACAGGCGCCTAAGAACCAAACCATTCCTAAGAACCGAACCATTCCCGCTTAAGCGCCGGTTCACAAAAATCGGTTCGCGAACGATTTTAAGTGAGTTTTTGGTCCGAAAAACACCATTATCACACCTCTCTTAGCCTTCTTCCTCTATTTTTCGTGAATTGGAAGCTAGGGCAACACCCTATTTAGAGATTTCTTGGTAGTTTCAAACCAAATTTGTTAGATTTGATCTTCTTGAGGTAAGAGCTTCACTTCTATGCAAAATTTTTTTATTTTCACCATGTATTTTGAGCACATTCATGAGCTACCCGAAAATCACTATTCATGGTGAAAATTTGAGAAAAATTGATGGAAAATGCATGGATTTATTAGTTCAAATTTTTAGGAGTTGAGTTTAGTAATTTGGAGTTGATTGTAAAATTTATTTTGAATTTTATATAATTTTTAGAAAATGTGACCAAGAATGAAAAGAAGCAAGGGAAAAGCTCCATTCGATTCAAGTAATTTTTTTAGTTCAAGATAGCAAGGGAAAAGCTCCATTCGATTCAAGTAAATTTTTTAGTTCAAGATCTCAAGATCGATACAGTGATGCACTGCATTCGAGGAAATTAACTCCTGAGCGATGTTTCAAAAGTCCGGGAGGAGCTGTAAAAGAGTTGATTGTTAGCCGCCAGTGGGAGCGGTCCTGTTATTTTTCTGTTGTTATCGTGATTTCTATTGTACGAGAGTTGATGAAGAAGGAGTCATAGTGAGGGGGAAGACAGTACAATTTTATATTGAGGTAATTAATCAGTTTTATCATTTGCCCCCAAGTAGTTTGTGTTTTTATTCAAACTATAGTCCTACTGAGAAGGAGCTAGACGAGATTATTTCATCTTTGACTGCTGTGAGAGGATTATGGAAGATTACGAATGAAAGAAAAGTAAACTTTTCCACTTCAAATTTGGATGCGACTGCAAAGGCATGGCATTATTTTATTTTTGCTAGTCAGCTGCCTACAAATCATTAAAGTGAAGTAACTTAAAATAGAGCAACCTTGAACTACTGTATTTAGTAGTCCAAGCCTATTGATATTAGAGGATTGATTTATGGAGTTATTACCAGTTCTGCTGCCGCTGCTACTACTGGAGCAACTGGAGGTTTGGGATTCGCATCATTGATCTTTTCTTTATGCGAGCATGCTGGTGTTAGATATGGCAGCTGGAAGGAAATCTTACAGCCATTGAAGCTCATTACCGGTGTGAATGTGAAGACTTATTCACATCATTCTATTTTTGGTTGGAATGGTGGATTCTCCAGTAGTTCTGCTGCCTCTACTTCACGAGCCTCTACTTCACGTGCTTCTACATCACGGGGTCAGACTTCTGGATCTGATTCTTAGTTACAGCTTACGGAAAGGATATTGAATAATGTTATTTATACCAATGATAAAGTATTAAGAGCATTTTGCAGAGCATATGGATGGGTATATTAAGAGACGAAGTGATTATGATGAGTAATACAACTTAGCTATGGAGCATCTCAATAGAAGTAATCGGGATGTAGTATTTCCTCAGTATCCTAGATATCCACCATATGAGTGAGCCTGCAGCTGTTTGGCGTAGTGATGATAGTGATGAAGAAGAGGGTGATTAGTTGGGATCTTTAGTTCTGGACATTCAATCATCTAGCAAGAACATTTGTTCAATCCACAATCATGCCAATAGCATTGTGTCCACCTCAAGAAGTGGAGATCACAAAGCAACAAGCAAGACTATACCCCATTGAGACAATTTATATCACTGATCCAGACACCAAAGTATTTATGATATTTCCAACCAGGCCACAAATCAATCGAAGAAGTAAAATTAAAAATTGATATTGTTGATTATAGTCCTTTTGTGGGACTTGATGTAGAAAAGGTGCTAGCATATGAAAGGAAATCATAAAATGCATTATGAAGAAGGTGATGCTTTCTCCCAACAAACCGATTGTCACCCAATGTCATGCTATCCTTAGGGCCTAGATATGTGAATTGATTAATGACAGTGGGTGTACCAAAAATGTAATGGCCAGCATAGTGGTGAAAGCTCTTCAGCTCAAGGCATTTGAACACCTCAATCCCTATAAAATTAGTTGGATTAAAAATGGCATGGACGAGATTTTGTTGGAGTTGTGCAAAGTAACTTTTTTATTGGGAAAACTTTAATTTGTGAAGTGCTTTGTGATTTCGTGGATAGGGATGTATGCCACCTAATATTGGATTGATCATAACAATTTGGCATGGGACTATGGTATGATAGAAGTTCCAATGCATATAATTTTGAATGGAAAAATTAATGAATGAGGTTACTGGCTTTTTCAACAAACCGGTCCAAAACTCAAAACCTAAGGAATGTAAAATCAACTTATACTATTGTCATCGATTCATAGTGGTCATCATCCTGCAAGGAAATTCAACAAGATACCAAGCTTGTTGTGGTCTTGACCAAGCAAAATTCGATGACATCGGCGGTGCACTCTCCAGTCCAGGACATTCTTCAACGGTTCTCTGATATTACTCCAAGATCATTTAGGTCCAGGACATTCTTCAACGGTTCTCTGATATTACTCAAAGATCATTTACCACCTTTAAGACCAATTCAACACTATATTGATTTCAGTCCAGATTCCCATCATTCCAGATTCCCATTTACACAAACTTGCTCACAACCACATGAGTCCTAAGGAGCATCAAAAACTTCAAGAAATTGTAGATAATTTATTGCGAAAACAATTCAATTGTCACAACATAAACCTTTGTATTATTCTTGCATTGATTGTGACTAAGAAGAACTTTACACAAACTTGCTCACAACCACATGAGTCCTAAAGAGCATCAAAAACTTCAAGAAATTGTAGATGATTTATTGCGAAAACAATTTAATTGTCACAACATAAACCTTTGTATTGTTCTTGCATTGATTGTGACTAAGAAGAACGATTCATGGAGAATGTGCATCAATGGCCGAGCCATCAAAAAAAAATTATTATTATGTTTCATTTTTCGATGCCAAGCTTGTAAGAGTTGGTTGATAAATTAGCACGAGCCACTACACTCTCCTAATTGGATCTACACAACCGCTACCACCAAATACATATTCGCCCTAAAGATGAATACAAGAAGGGTTTAAGACTAGAAATTGGTTATATGAATGACAAGTGGTGTCATTTGATCTTTACAGTGCACGTGGTGCATTCATAAGGCTTATACATTAAATTTTAAAACCTTTTTAAGTCGGTTTTGTGTTGTCTATTTCGACTATATTCTTATATATAGCACATTGAGCACTTGAATCACTTAATGTTACTATTCTCAGCTTCTAGAGATCATCAAATGTTTCTCAACCTATGTAAGTGTGGGTATGCTCTGACCAATTTTCACTTCCTTGGGCTCATCATAGGGAAAGCAGGTGTGAGTGTGGATTCAAATAGGGTAGGTGCAATACAATCTTGGCCGACACCCAAATCTATTACGAAAGTCTGCAGTTTCCATATTCTGCTTAATTTTTACAAGCATTTTATTTGCAATTTCAGCACTATCGGCCACACCTTTGACAAATTACCTTAAGCAAAAGATCATTAATTAGGGTTCAAAAAGCAGAACAACCTTACTACATTAAACGAATGCTTAAGCTCGAGACCAGTTCTAAGTATACAAAATTTCGAGAAACTTTTCTAGGTGGAAATGGATGCATCTGCCATTAGAGCAAGAGTTGTTTTATTCCAACAAGTAAAGTCGATGGGGTTCTTTAGCAACACCTTGAGTTCTATATGCCAAAGTGGTCTGCATATGAAAAAAATTTCTATGCAATTATTTAAGCACCAAAGATTTGGGAATACTACCTATTGCACAGTAATTTATTTTGTTTAGTGACCATCAAACCCTGGACTTCCTACAAGATTAAAAAAACCTTAACAGGATGCATGTTGCATGGGCGGCGTTCCTCCAAAAGTTTAGTTTTGTAGTGAATCACAGGTCTAATCAAAACAATCAAGCAGCGGATGCTTTAAGCAGTAAAGGGAATTTGTGGCGGACCAAAATCACAAAAAATTCCTACATTATCAAAGAAACCTTAACAGGATGCATGTTAGATGGGTGTTGTTTCTCTAAAAGTTACCGGTTTTGTCAAAATAATCAGGTAGTTTAGTTAGTTTATTGTTAACTAAGAAGGGTGGTCCCACATTATTAGTTAGAGTAGCCTCTAACATTCCTACCTGGTGAAGGAGAGGACACTTTTGACATCTTTTTAGTTTTACTGTTTTTACAGAAAAACAGAATTGCTTCTCCCGTTTGTTACTTGTTGCTTACCGTTTTTGGTTCTAGCTTTAATTTATCAGGTTCTAAGCCAGTCCTAAAAATTTTCTAGACTTTCTGCATTCATTCCTGGCCAACAAGGTTTTCCAGCATTCTTCTATCCTGCATTTGTGCTATTCCTCTAGCTTCACTCTATGCTTATGAATTCAGTTTGCACTAACAATTCATCATCCATAGAGCGGTTTCTGACGAAAGAGATTGTTAGAAAAGTCGCAAACTTGAACGGCTAGAGTAAGAGGCACATACATAATAAGAGAAGAAAGCCACCCAAATAACAACAGTAACTGCATTTGAATCGAAGCACGTTTTTGCAAAACATAAACCACTTCACCCAAAACATAATCATAGCAAAAATTTCTACAAAAGAACCCTAAAACCCATTGGAATAGAAATTTCGCTGTGATCCCAGACAAAGCTGAACCCTAGCCTCCAAATCCAGATTTTTTTACAGTTATTAAGATAAAATCGGCCGTTTGCAGGTTGCAGAGATCAAAATCCTAAAACTGAAAAACAAAAAAAAAAGTGACTCAACTAGAACAAAAAAAGCAGGATGGGAACGCAGTACCCGGATCCGGGCAGTGTCCTCCTGGCCTGACTGGAGAAGCATAGCAATATCGCGCCGCATCTGCCTCAGCTGCGCCTCTCTCTTGTTCCTCAGAAGCTTTATTCGCGCAGACACCAGATTTGCTTCCGTCTTGCTGTCCATTTGTTTCAGCGCAATCACAATCAGAAAGAAGAAAGCAGGAATTGAAAAATAGCGCTCGATTACCATTTCGAAGGGTTGAATCTCCTGAGGAAAATGAGCAAAGCCAATCCCGCTAGCTTCTGAAGGGAACGGAAAGGGGATTTCTCTTGAGGCATAGCGAGCGAGCAAAGAGGCGAGTGCGGAGAGGAGCTGGAAACCGGACTGAATCACGAAATGGCGCTCCAACGGTCACCAGAGCAAGAGGACGATTTCAGGTGGGGCCCGCGACCTGTGGACCGTTGGCACTTTTTGAATTAAGTGGGTTGAGGGCTTTGAGGCCGATGATGCGCGTTATGGTATGAACAAGAAAACGATAACGGAACATGTTTTGGATATTATATTATAATTCTTGTAATTTAAAAATTAAAAATTAAAAATTAAATTAAATGTATAAAGATGAAACAAAATAAATTGAATATTGAGAATATTTTTTTCTTTATTTTGTATTACACAATGCATATAAGAATGTATCATTGACATCTGATAAACATCATTGTAACAAGAAAAAAAATTACTGTCAAAATTATTTAACTAATTAAAAACACGATATTTGTTAAATACAATGATTTAGTAGATTGAACAGATTCAATAATGAATTCATCTTCTAACTAATCCTGACTTTATAAAATTTATTAAGTCTATTTGACATAATATTTTGCTTGATAAATCTAACATCACACAGACACATTATATTTATATTTAAGGTAAGAAATATTGTAAATACGAACTCAACTAGCTTTGAATGAGATTAAGGGTGTGTTTGAGGTAACTTTTTGGTTGAGGTGTGGCGGGAGAACACAAGTTACTGCAGTTTGGATACTACGGCCTGCATTTTCTTCGTGACAAAAGAGCCCATTTTCTCTCGTGCTTCTCTTGCATCTCTCTAGTGCCCTAGCTCACTTCTTCTCTCTCGCTTCTTTATGATCGTATGTTCTGGTGGCATAAACTCTCATCTCTTTTCTTCATTTTCTCTGGTCTCCAGCTCCTGTGACATTTTCTCACCTCCTTTTATGGTATTCTCTACCCTATACAATTGTTATTATTTTAGGCAATGAGGTTTGAGGTTTACCCGGCAGCTTGCTCTTTGCAATTTTTTGCTTTACTCTAGTTTGGAAGGGTCTAATTTGAGGCTATTTGCGATTTATGGAATTTTCCCATTACATGTGTGGCATTTGCTCTTTTGCTTTATGTTAGAAGAGTCTAATTTAAGGCTATATGTTATTTCTAGAATTTTCCTATTACATGTGTGGCATTTGCTCTTTGTTTTATGTTAGAAGGGTTTGATTTGACGTTATTTGCGATTTTTGGCATTTTCTCATTACATGTGTGTCCTTTG
Source organism: Phalaenopsis equestris (assembly GCF_001263595.1). Lineage (NCBI taxonomy): Eukaryota > Viridiplantae > Streptophyta > Magnoliopsida > Asparagales > Orchidaceae > Phalaenopsis > Phalaenopsis equestris. The sequence continues at coordinate 185,054 of NW_018164533.1, forward strand.
TTCTTTTCTCTATGTTGGAAGGGTCTAATTTGAAGCTCTTCGCGATTTCTGAAATTTCCCCCTACCTTTCAATTTCTAATCAAGGGGGTATGTGGCTTGATTTTCATGGTTTTTGGCCTCTAGAGGGAAATTTTATTTATTATTTTCCCGGTGTGCCTTGGTCAGTTACTCTATTTTTATTTTTGGTTCAATTCAGGAAGACTTGGAATCTAGTTTTGCTGCTCTATGTGTCAGTTTAGTTCGTCTTAGTGGTTTTCCCTTTTTGTTGAATTTGGTGATGGTTTGTTTGTTGTGGTATGTTTGTGTACTGGTGATGTTTTTTTTGTTACATCGTGGTGGTGGTGTTGGTGGTTTATTAGTATGATGATGGTGATTTTTTGTGACTTGGTGATATGTTTGGTGGTGTGTGTGGAAATTAGAGTGATGGTGTTGGTGTGGTGGTTGCGATTTGTTGGTGTGGTGGTGTTGGTTTAGTGGCTGGTGGTAATTTATTCATGGTGATGACGTGTAGGTGTTGATAATATGGTGGTGGTGGTGTGTTGGTGTTGATGATGTGGTGGTGGTCTGTTGGTTGTGGTCCATTGGTGGTGAATTTACTTTTTATTGACATGGTGGTATGAGTGGTGGTGTGTGTGTGGAGATGGGAGTGATAGTGTTGGTGCGTTGAAGGTGTGGTTGTGGTGGTTTGTTGGTGTGGTGGTGGCAGTTTGTTGGGTTTGTGGTTAGTGGTGATTACGTGTGGTTGTTGATGAATTGGTTGTTGCAATGTGTTGGTATTGATGATGTGGTGGTGGTGGTGTTTAAGGGTGATATGTTAATAGATTTTAGATATTTCTTTTTAGTTACATTTTTTAGTTTTGGCACTTTAAATGGAGCTTTATGTTTTCTTTACCACACATTTATGTGGCTTAGTTCTTTTCATGCTAATAGTCATCATGGTTAAGACAAAAGAAATCAGTTAATTTGTCATGTGGGATAAAGAGGTGAAGCTACTATGTTGTGATATCGGTCTTAAAAAGGTGAAATTGGGAAATAGACCAACTACCTATTTTAACAAGAAGGGCTGACAAATAAAAAGTTCAAGGAAAGCACATAAAGGGAATATAATAGGGCGGAATTGAAAAACAAGTGAGATCAATTAAAAAAGGACTATAAAATCTATAAAGAGTTGAAGCAAAGATCCACGTGCTTGGTTTGAGTCGATACTTTGGAAGAATGGTGAGTCGAGAGTTTGGACATGAGAATATATATATATATATATATATATATATTGCAATTACATCAACATGTCAGTCATCCATTAATCTATAGATTGTGTCAAATGCCAAAAAAAAATTAAACTCAACATCATAACCCTGAAATTGAAGAAAAATTGGATCATATGATTGGTGGAGTCGTGGCCATAGATGACCATGCATGAGCTCTGAGTGAGAAAGGGTTCGCTGAGAGAGTTGAGCACGTAGATGTTTAGCAAACTGCTGACTCCAATGATGGTCTCATCCCTCACCTTAATGAATTTGAATCTACTAGTCGATCTAAGTATCTTAGGGTTAAGAAAAAGAAAATAAAGAAGGTGTAGTTTTCATTAGAAGTCAAATTTACAGTTAGTTGCTTCATGCACTAATGACCCTAGCATATCACAAGCAACTTCTATTCAACAAGTCATGCGAATTTCAGAAGAAACTCCAGAAATTTATGAGGACATGTCATTTACTTATTCTCTATGAAGTTGCTTGATGACCTCCAAGGAGATAGTTCTTTATGTTGACGACTCCTGACCATAGGGTCAATTACTTATGTTTCCATGATTACCGGGAAGCATTAAGTTTATTTTATTTGTAGGAATAATACAAGTCATTGCATTAGGAGCTTCATGGGTTTCTTGTAGAGTCATAACAAATGCTCGAGGTGGAATAGCCTGTGTGGGCTGCTCCGGAGCATGAGATCGCTAAGGTTGGCGCTATACTATTGGGGAATGTAGATACATTAGGGGTGGTTGTTGGTACTATAAGTACTGCAAGCTAAGAGGATGTTGTTGATATGGTTGAGGCACCATCACTTGTTAAGACTACTACTAGGGCTGAGGGCATTATTGACTTGTTTGTTTGTTGCCACATTGTTTCTGGTATTGGTCTTTATTAGATTTATGTCGCCCATTCTTATGATACTTATCGTTGGCCTCCTGTTTTATGATATGCTCAGTTAGGGAGGAAAAGGGCAATCATTGATCTTGTGATCAGAGCTGTAGCAGTTAAAACACTTATCAATGGTTAGGTTGCAAGGTCCAATGCATCTCTTCCCATAGTGAGGGCAACAAGAATAGCTCTTATGTTTATCTTTTATGTGCTTCTTTTGTGGTTCTTCCTGCACTAAAGCATCAAAATCTTTTTGTTTTGTGATTGTCTTTTCTTCAATCACATTTAGCTCTATCTTGACATGTACGAGTCAGTCCACCAATTCTTTGTAGGTAGCACACTTGACAGCCGATAGACACCTTTGAATGACTTCTCTTAAGCTAATAAGTAGGTGGTAGATCTTTTGATCTTCAGGTTAATTAATCAAGGGAATGAAATAAACGATCTTGGAAAATTGCGTCTTTTGCTCATGAAAGGCCTTCGTTCCTTGCTCCAGTTTCCTTTAGTCTTTCATGAGCTTAGACCGGTCTGTTAAAAGGAAATATTGCTCCAGAAACAATCTCTCAAAATCCTCCTATGAAACTATTATGTCTGGTTTAAACATGTTGCGGTGGTGACTTTCCCACCAATCATCAGCTCATTCACGCAATTGAAATATCACAATGTCTTACGATCTTCAGAGCACTTTATTCCTCGAAGATTTTTTTAGATGTCATGAAGCCATGCATCAGCCTCGATTGGGTATATTGTACTATTGAAGGTAGGAGGGTGAGTTTTCATAAATTAATCGATCCATATTACTCTCGTTGGCCATCACTTTTGATTGATTGGGCTGCATCTCTATGACAACCACCGATGACAATGTTGGAGTGGCTTGTACTGCTGGCTGCACCGTTTGTTGGATAGCTTGAACTACCTATACGTGTTGCAAAGTTATCTTGTAATGCTTGGGTAACATTTTGGGTTACCACTTCTATGAGAGTTTCCATATTGAAATTTCGTGCTACAGCTGTCTTAATGGTTTGAGTAGGATCAACACAACGGTGATTAGGGGAGCAAGGACCCCTGGAATAAACACATCATTTATAATAGCTCTTTAGACTACTCTTCCAGAGCAACTGCAATGCTTCGTCTTTTCAGAACCATTCTAAACAATGGAATAATATACAAAATCAAAATTGATTAAATAACTAACTAACAGGAACGCCATGTCCACTACCAATCCTAAGAAGACAAGGGATGTGAAATGCAAAAACAAGGGATGTCAGATGCAAATATAAGGGATATCAAGTACATAATACGAGGGGAAACTGAATTCAAAACATAGGCTCTCATATCACTCTGTCTTACATGTGGTTAAGAGGGCAGTAAACCCGACAACTCATGACATGATGAAATGAATTGAACATATTTTATATTATTAAGAGAAAATAAATATTAAAGTAATAATAAAATTAGCTAAGAAGATTTTTTTTCTATAAATAAATATACAACCAATAAAATTGAAAGAAACAAAAATGAAAATAAAGAAATAACTACCTAACTCAAAAAGAAAATACTATAACTCATACAATACTGAAAAATATCAAAAGTAAATCAGAATCTGAAAAGTCTGCTCTGGTGGAGATGACTCGGTAGGTGGCTGGGTGAAACCTGTTATGTGAAAATATCAACGGGTGACTTTGAAAACCAAAATCAATAAATAATTATTATTTATTAAAGCATAAACAATAATAAAGAAGAGGCAAGCAGTATGACCAATAGATAGAGATAATTTACACTGTGTATAATAGAATTTACAAAGACTATCACATCTTATGATCATGAATATAAATAATTCAAGCACATGCAACTTTATGTGAATATTTACATGCGGCAATATTAAGTATTATTGCATAGATATGAGTCATCAATCATTTAACACTACCTGATAATTTACCATTTAATTATATATATATATATATATAT
>NW_018164533.1:189224-211886 GCF_001263595.1 Phalaenopsis equestris
ATTAAAAAAAAGTTAAATTAATATTTGGTATAGTGGACACCAACTATTTATTCCCCCAAAGGGTTGAAAACCCTGGTGTGCTCGTGTATTATCAGAAAAGCCTGCGCCACGGGATTCGAACCCTCGACCCGAGGAACTTGCGCCAGAGACCGCACTAATGAGCCAGGTCATCCACACACACATACATACATACATAGTTATACACACACATACATACATACATATATCCCTCTAATTGTAGTTGTGTGTGTGTGTGTGTGTGTGTGTGTGTGTGTGTGTGTGTGTGTGTGTGCGTGCATATATGTATGTATATATGTATGTGTGTGTGTGTGTACATCTACACACACACACGCACGTATATACATATAGATACACATATATGTATGTTTAAATATATATACATATGTATGTACACACACATATACATGCATATATATGCATACAGATGTATACATGCATATAAATGTATATGCATACATATGTATACATGCATATAAATGCATGCATACATATGTAGATGTGTATGTATACATACATATGTACACACACACATACACTCGCGCGCACGCACACACACAGACACATACACATGTTGCCTTCTATACTAAAATTTTCTTGGCTTTGATTCCCACATTGTTAATATCTTTAAGACTTAGAATTCAAATCTATCTCTGAGTGACACTAAAATCTTACTAATAAATATAGCAATATTAAAAGTGAAGAGAGAAAGAGAAAGATAAACTTTAAAAGTCATATTAGATTTATGCGTTAAATAATGCAAAATGGATGTGACATGTACCTTTTGAAATGTTCTTTAGGTAATCCTCTAAATATTTATTTATAATTTTCTCTTATTTAGTACAATGAGACTAAATTTATAATGCTTGCTCTAAAATTTAATAAGTTTAATTGGGTGATAATTGTTTCCCTCCTTGAAGAATTCCTCAAGAGAGTTACAACGAAGCCATGCACATTTTCATGGGTAAGTTGATTAATTCCACTATTTATTTCATGAATTCACTTCAAAAAAATATTACATCAGGACTCCGTACGTAGAGTTACGTGCGGAGTCCAATGAAATCAGAAATATTCCCGGTAACATAGGTAATACAGGGGAATATTCCTCCTGTGTTATTCATGTATTATTATATGTTATTAATTTGTATTATGAGAATATTTCTGGTGCTATAATAACTCAATAACATATCAATAATACTTGAATAACACACAATAACACCTGAATAGCATGGGAGGAATATTCTCCTGTGTTATCGGACCGATTTTTTTTTCTCACCCCACATTCACGTGTGTGGCGTGATTTCATTGAACTCCACACGTAACTCTAGATGGGGGGTCCTAATGTAATATTTTTTCATTCACTTCATATATAAATGACTATACGTGAAATTGATGATAAGCTTAAAAGACAGTTTTTTTTTCTCTAGACCTAGGATGGAAAATTAATTCTGCCCGCCGACCGCTTGTGCTCTACATGCGGTAGCAAATGAAAAATTAACACGTGTAATGGTGGGCCCTCAGTGAAGAGAAACAAGCAAAATGCGTGACCCGACCCGAACTCCACCCAATAACCGGAAAAAGCATATATTTGGATTTATGAAATCCCGCCAAATCTAGCATTTCGACATTTTCGATCCCGCCAAAGATTATTGGTGTCTTATGGATGTAGATTTTTTTTGTTTTCTCGTCTGTCGACGGGTAGGGCAGAGTTCTTATTCTGTGCCGACACCACATTAAATGGATTTCTCATTCGACCAAGAAATGTTGATGGAATCACAAAATGATGGTGATCAGCTTGGATCATTAGCTGCGTCCGGAAGTATTCCTCAGGTAGAGTTCTTTCTTTGTTTTGTGTGCTGCTATTAATGGCTTCCAAATGATAGTATTGTTGGGCTCGGATGGAGTGATTACTAGATTATTTGATTGCTAAGTTAATTTGTAAGTGTTATCATTGTGTTTAAGTTGTCGTAATGGTATTATCTTTCTGGTATTATTGTGGTTGATATTATTTTTTCTGATATCATTTGGGTCTTATTTAGGTCTTATCATGGGTTTATTATAATATTATTATGATTGTACTAAACTGATGAAAATTGCAGAAATAATATCTTTAACAATTGAGATTAACTTACAACGTCGTTGCACACGGCTTTGTGCATCTGGTTGGGTAATGAATCATACATTTTTCACTTCCCCTCACCCAGATCAGCGACCAATAAAACCCAGTGTTGGTTATTCAAAACAGGAATCATAATGATATCAACTTTCAAAATTGCTTATTTGGTGATATGACCCAGAAATGATGTGGGGTTACCCATTTTATGATAAACCTGTATAATAAAACAAAGTGTTAACACATTCACATTGTTGTTGAAATTCTTAATATAATTAAATATGGGTGTTTAGATATTTAGATGCGGATTTACCCAATATAGTAGTGATACATAAAGGTAAGACCTACATATAGGTAAGACCTAAAAAGAGATGGATTTGCATTCCTCTTATTGTTTAAAATCATTGCTTGAGCGTCGACGTGGTCATTTGCAATCGTGTCATTACACAATAACTCTATCATTGTCCGACGATCTATAAAAATGTCTTTCAAGTGCAACATAATATCACTCCTTCATAATACTACAAATTCCAAATATAATAAAGAAGTTGTCTTCATTCACTTTATCCCAAAAGAAGTTCATTATAAAAGACACAGATTCACTCACTCATTGATGTATTTTGTCATGACTTTATCGATCACCGTTTGTGTTTCAGCTGATACCATAGATCTGTCGGGATAGTCGATCTGGGGGACAGCTGGAAGAGGCTACAAGAAAAAAAAAATTATGTCACATCACCTGCTCATCTGAAATACACAAGTAATTTTGATGATATAAGACAATGTATCAAAAACAAATTCCAAATAACACATTAACAACATCTGGTTGATCTCCTTGAGTTGTTAGTGCTATGACAGGTGATCCTTCTACATCTTCATCTTTAACTCTATGTTGTCCCTCTACATTAGGGTTCGTATGTACACCAGGAAATACAATTATTTGAAGACCCATCTCTGCTACAGGGTCTATTATTGGTTCGTTAGTAATATGTTGTTCTTCTACTATGGTGGTGGTATGTACAACAACATCTTCCTCGGGTATCATCGCCTCGTCGACTTCACCTGTTGTTTTTCGTCTCTTCAGTTTGAAGGCAGTGAAAGGTGAACTCACTGTCTTCTTTCTTCTGCTCCGTCTACGCTTAACCCTTTGTATTAAGCTGACAACAGACCGTTCAACTTTATGTATGCTGGGTAACATCACCAGAAGTTGAATGCTGGGTAACAAAATCACGAGGACTCCACACACGAGGGGAGGCTGGTTGGGGATCATCTACTCCGATCTCTTCGCCTTTATTAGTTGGAATATTTTCAGATTTATCAAATTTATGTTGCAGCACCGACATTTGCCCCTGCAAACTCGACACTCCAACAGTTATTGTATTCAAGGTTCCCTGAAATTCAGTGAACCATTTCTCTTGGCCTTTAAACAGCTCGGTTATTGATTTAATGCTTTTATTTATTGTGGTATACAATGGCTTAGGGGCGATGTCCTCTGAATCAACTGACCTCATATCAAATGAGACAGGTGCCTCTGGTCTGCCTTGGACTTCCGTCACCGGAACTGGACCAGGTAATCCTTCATCTGGATTTGATAACAGATTGAGCTCATCCTCTTTCAGATCCAAAAATTTATCATAAACCTGGGAGTAATTTAAAAAATAAACGCTTTGATCATTAATAGTTTCAAAACAACATAATAATTTAATTGGAAATTAAAGATATATGTAACTTGCCTGATTAGGAGTCAGCATCTTAAAAGCTATATCAAGTTGGGATCAACTCAAGCTTACAGTTGTCGGCCACCTCAATATTCGAGGCCTAGCCTCAGGATTCGCAGGAGTAATCAAAGAAGTGTGCTCATAAAACCAGAAAAAAAGGCATATTCAGCTTTACACAAAGAAATAAATAGCATTTGACTTTAATACGATGTACTTACCGTTAGCAAAAAAAGAAAATCATTTATATATCCCAGCGCATTTATGTGCTCAATAAGATATTTACATAGCCCAGTGGGCCAATTAAATGAAGTAAACATATTCACATTCTCTCCAAAGATGTAAAGTCCTTTGGATACACTGAAATTACAAGACAGAAAAAATAAATTTGACAACAAATAGTTTATATACAATTGATTAAAAGGGGCAGAAGACTCCCCAATTTCGAAGTTCAACAGATCAGCCTTCATTTGACGGGCATCAGCACCACATGATGAAACTTTCTTCCACTTTGGAACTTCTCCTCTATTTGGCATGCCAATCAAAATGACAACTTCATCAGGATTAATCCTCAGATCTTTCCCTCCCAGTCTAAAAACCATTTTTCATGTATCCAACATTGCAATATTTTAAGTGTGACCACATTGTCTTGGGATAAGGTGGAAATGCGAAGAACTGATTAACATTCAAGGTTTTCAGCTCATTCCTCATCTCGTCAGATACAACAGGCTTGACCTTATCAAGTGCATCTCTAACTACAGATGGTCGACATCTACAACTCATGGACCTTGGGTTCACAAACCTACATCAAACAAAATAATGCAAAAAATATAAGGGGTTATGTAGAAATGTTTTATTACGGGAATACTATGGTAATATTTAAGCAATATTATGTGATTTCGTATAGTATTATTTAGGCTATATTATAGTAATAATTACGTTGTATTCTAACATTTAGTATTTCCGTTATATTTTGATTGTATTGCTGTTGTATTGCTGTTGTATTTTTGTTGTATTTTTGGTACTTAGGTTTAATACTTAGGTTTAGTATTATGGTTATATTATAGAAGTTTTTCCGTTGTATTCAGGTATTAATATTATCAAGGTTATATTCCGGTGTAGTATTAAGGTTATATTCTGGTAGTTTTTCTGTTGTATTATGTTATTATTGTAGTATTATCTCTGTGATACTCAGGTAATATTATTTAGGATAACGTTATATTCTAGTGTTACTCAGAATTAGTGCTTAGGTTATATTATAGAAGTTTTTCAGTTGTATTCGGGTATTATTATTATTAAGGTTATATTTTGATGTAGAATTAAGGTTATATTCTGGTCATTTCTTCGTTGTATTCTGTTATTATCATAACATTGTTTCTGTAATACTGAGTTGAGATTTAAGGTGTTGTTAAATAGTGGTTGCTTTTGTATTATAATTAAATAGCAAGTTTTATTGCTGTTTAATGATGATTTTTAAAGGTAATATTGTGTGCACGTGTGTAGAACTCAAAAACACTAAAATAAAAATTACCTGGCTTTTTTTTTCTTGGGTTTCTTGGCCTACATTGTCGATTCCTCTTCGGTTTCTATTATCAAGGGCTCTTCCGTCTCCATTCTCACTAGGCTCTCTTTGGTTTCCAACAACAACTCTAAAATGCTAGTGCTCCGTGCTCTCCTCGCTCGGGCGTCGTTTGGTTTTCCGATGAAATAAACTTTCTTTCAGGCGCGCTGTTAACTTTTACCTGTTTCGGGCCATATTCGGGCCGGGTCGCGCCGCAAGCATGCCTCAATTTAATTTTTTAAGTTCTAGGGCCCACTGATCTAGGTGTCATCCTTTCATTGGACACCGCACGCATAATTGCGTGCGATGTCCGCACAACTCAATTTAATTTTTTAAGTTCTAGGGCCCACTGATTTAGGTGTCATCCTTTCATTGGACACCGCACACATAGTTGCGTGCGAATAAGAACTCCATTAGATGAGATGCCCTTTGGATGATTTCAGCTTTGGGCAACATAAATTTAACTCTGGAAGACGTCAATGGCTAGTCAGTTGATGTTGTTGAATTGATCAGACACTTATCAGAAACAATTTAAGTTCATTAGGTTAAAACACGCGCACAAGAACCCTAGGCCGTCCAAACCCCTTCTTTCTTCCATTCTCATGGAGGAAGAAGAGCGGCTTCCCCTCTTCCCCATCTAAAAATCCAACCTTTCCAATGGCTCCAGTCAAATCCCGCTCCTAGCCAAGAGAATGCTCCTTCCCGCCCGCCACCTCTCCGTTGTTAGCTTCTTTCTCACCCGTGTTCGTTGCCTAGTCACTCAATCGTATTTAGCTGAAGACCATAGAATCCTTGCCGCACTAGCCACCTCCGGTCATTGGGAAGACCCTCGCCTTTTGTCCATATTCTCCTCCTCCCTCGCTCATGTCAAGGTCTCCAGAGTTCTTATCGAGCTCAAGGAAGACCCGCGCTTGGCTTTCAGATTTTTCATTTGGGCTTCGAAGCGACCGGGATTCCTCCACTCTGCTGAATCTTTCTGCGTCACTGCCCATATACTCTTCAGCGGAAGATTGTACTCCGAAGCTCAGCAGGTTCTTCAAGACTTTGTCAGTTCGACTAGCATGTTAGCAGAATCTGTGAGTGTAGTTGAGGTACTTCTGGTGGCCGGAAGGAAGTTTGGCGATCCTGGATGCGCTTTTAATCCCGGGCTATTTGATACACTTTTTGGCGTGTTAACTAATATGGGACTTTTGGAGGAGGCCTACGAGTGCTTTTATAGGATGTGGAACATCCGAGTTTTTCCCAAGTTGAGATCTTGCAACAATTTGCTGGAGAGGCTTACGAAAGTAGGCAAGGGGGAATTGTCAAAGAAGTTTTTTGATGATTTGTTCTCTGCTGATTTCATTGTTAGCATATTTACTTATAATATCATGATTGATTTCTTGTGCAAGGAAGGAGATATGAGCGGTGCGAAAGAGCTGCTGTTTAGGATGAAAGAGAGGGGTTGCTGTCCTGATGTGGTGACTTTTAATTCATTGATTGATGGGTATGGAAAATGTGGGGAACTTGAAGAGGCTGCATCACTCCTTGTAGATATGAAGGTTAATGGTTGCAGTCCTGACTTGATCACCTACAATTCAATCATTAATTGTTTTTGCAAGTTTGGGAGGCTACATGGTGCTTTTGCATACCTCAATGAGATGAAGAGGAATGGGTTGAGGCCCAATGTTGTTACTTACAGTACTTTCATTGATACTTTCTGTAAGGAACATATGATGCAGGAGGCAGCCAAATTTTTTGTTGACATGAAGATGAGAGGACTTAGACCAAATGAGTTTACATATACATGCCTTATTGACGGGAATTGTAAAACCGGAAACCTTAAGGAAGCACAGATTTTACTAGATGAAATGTTGCAGGATGGTGTAAAGTTAAATGTTGTTACTTATACCGTTTTAGTGGACGGGCTATGTAAAGATGGGAAGCTCAAGGAGGCTGAAGAAGTTTTCCAGAGATTGGTGAAGTCTGGAGTGTCTATGAACCAACTACCATACACAGCTCTTATCCATGCTCATTTCAAGAACAAAAACATGCAGAGAGCAGTGAATCTGATGATTGAAATGAGAGAAAAAGGCTACAAACCTGATATATCAGCATATGGCACTGCCATCTGGGGCCGCTGCACTGAAGGAAATTTCAGCGATGTCAAGGCCCTTCTCGATGAGATGGATAACTGTGGATTAAAACCCAATAGTGTGATCTATACTACTCTTATGGACGCTAATTTTAAGGCAGGAAATAACTCAGAGGCTCTTAGTTTTCTTCACAAGATGCAAGAGTTGGGCATCACCCCGACTAATGTCACATATGGTGCCTTAGTAGATGGGTTATGCAAGCAAGAGTTAATTCATGAAGCTTTCTATCATTTTAACAAAATGAGAGACATGGGTTTGCAGCCTAATGTATTAACTTACACATCTCTCATTGATGGATTTTGTAAAAGTGAATGCTTAGAAGAAGCAACTAAGCTCTTTGAAGAAATGGTTCTCAATGGAATGGATCCAGATAAAGTTGCTTACACAGCTCTGATGCATGGTTATTTGAAGAGAGGGAACCTACAGGAAGCTTTTGTCTTGAGAGACAAAATGCTAGCAAGTGGTTTTGAGCTTGATTTGCATGCCTACACTTCTTTGATATGGGGCTTATGTAATCACCAAAAAATGCATGAGGCAAGGAACCTGCTTTCCGATATGATCGCTTGTGGAGTTAAACCGGATGAGGATGTTTACAATTGTTTGATAAGGAAGTACAATCAATTAGGTGATGTGGCTGAGGTGTTGGAACTACAGAATGACATGAGAAGGATGGGCATAATCCCCAGATCCAGTGATGATGCTGCACCATCTGATCGAGTATAGCTCAGTTAAATTTCTATAGAATGTGGATATCTAACTTACTGTTATTGTGCCATTTGAAAAGATACGTCAGTAGGGATATTGATGTAATGGCTCTGATTGGTGAAATTGTTAAATAATGGTGGAATCAGAGGGCTTCAAGTTATTAATGATGCTTGCCACCTTTACATTAGGTTTTTGATGGCTGCTCACAAATTTGCTTCCTGTATTGTACGTCCTGTGCTGAATGAGATAAGCCTATTTTTCCTAGTAGTTGATGAAATTTGTTGCATGTCTGAAAATCTTATCTCTTTGTAACAGGTTGCTTGAAGCTGGTTGATTCTTCTGAAGGATACAAGTGATGGACGAAATAAGCCCCGGTACCTTTCTACATCCATTACTTAAATTAAGTAACCCTAAATTAAAGAACTGTCTATTGTAATTATTCTGTTAACCTTATCACTTTACTTAAGATTTAGTTTTTTAATGATAATATTTGTAGTACTTGTTATATCTCTCTTGCAGTGGACATTTTGATCTTTCATAAATTATTATTCTATTTTCTTTTAATTGTTTGCTTTGTTATGCTTATTTATTTCAAATGCTAGCATTCGGGATCCGCATCATTGTGTTGCATGCGGAAAGAAGAAGAGAAGAGTGGAGGAGCGAGGCCTTGCGTGCGTGCGTGTGTGCAAGCCGAACTTACGTTCAGAGGAAGGAAAGACCGCGAAAAGGGAAGCTCGTGCATGCGGGAAGGGGGAGCTTAAGCGCTGGTTAGGATAATCGGGTGATTAGTAAGGTAAAATGGGTTTATATTATAGTTTAATTAATTAATTTTATATATATTTAAGATTATTCATTAAATGTTAATATAAATGCATTTGAAATCAGGAAGCAACTAAAGGGAGATTCAGTTTGGAGATCGATCGATGAATCATTTTGAAAGATAAATAATGTTTTAGTTAAATTTAAAATTTAATTTACTTAATTTAAAATTAATATTTAATAAAAATATTAATTTATAACATCAATTAAAGTTGAAGAACATTTAAACCTAAAAGATTAGGAGTTAGGGAGTCGGCGAGACAAGCAAGCAAAGGTAGGTGGGTAATTACTTTTTTGTATTTATTAAATTAATGTTTTATTTAATAAAGACTTCCATTATTGTTTCAGATATCTATTTTAATAATTATATGCATGTGGTAAAACGAAACAATCATTATAATGAATGAAATGATAAATGAAATTGATTGTTCAATATTTTTAAAAAGAGGTAATGTAAAGGAGATGAAATATAAAACCTTAAGTTATAGAAAATTATCTCCAGATGGTACTGACAGGGGATTCAATATACCCGTGCACGAGAAAGAAAATGGTAAACGTGTACCTTCGGGTGCAAATTTTTTAGAGTACCTATAAGTACAATTTTGAGGATACCTTCAGGTGTGATGATAATTTTGATATGATTTTTTTGAGCGGTTAAAAATGTTAAATGCTTGAATTACAATGAGAAATGTTAAATCTAATAGGAAAGCTTATTGTTTGATTAAGTAATGAACTACATTTCTTTTAGTATTTATGCATAACATTTGCATATGAATTTAATGCATAATAAGATTATATTTACTTTCTATATTGTGAAAATTTACTGTTGAATTTAATTATTTCTTTTAGGAAAAGAAAAATTGTAAATTAATATGTCTGGCAAAATGATGTTAGTTTATAGGAGGAGGATTATAGCTGGTAGTTACCATATTATTATGTGATTGTAGTTTTTTTGTAATGTTTACTTTTTGTGTAGAGATAATGTTGTATGGATTTAGATGTTTTACTTGCAAACTATGTTGTTATTTTGGATTTAAATTTTCTATTAGTGTATTTGTAGTTTCTTAGTAGCTCTTTTATAAATTGGAAGTTCTGAAAATATGTAGAAAGTTAATTAAATGTTAATACTAATTCTAAACCATCAGGCTGAGTCGTGAAAAAAGTGATATTAGATAGATTAGGTTGGATCATGATAAAAAATAGCCATTAGGTTGATTAAATTAATTCATAAATAATATTAATGAGGGGTTAATTTATGTCTAAATATAATCTTTCTTATTGTATTTAAGATATATGGAAAATTAAGGAGAAGTTAATATGTTGTGGTAAAATTTAATGCACATCCACAAATTACTGTGAATAAAGATGTTTTTATTGAGATGATGCCTGTGGCGACTCAAATGATTAAGAACTCCCTGACTCATGCCAGTTCTAGTGGGGGAGGCTCAATAGACAAGTGTTTGAAGTTATTTTAGGATATGTGGTCACCTATATTTTCTAGAGGAAATCCAATAAATGCTGAGAATTGGCTGCTGGATGGAAAAGATTCTAGGTGGAATGTCTTGTCCACTTGATATGAGAGCTACACTTGCCACTTTTGCCTTAGAGGTGAAGCTGAGAGATGGTGGCGAGGACAATTGTAAGAGAAATTTGGTGGTATAAATAACCACATGATACGGTGGTACGAGTTTGTGAAGACTTTTAAAGATTGATTCGTACCACTATTAGTCAGGGGACATATGCATGATAAATTTATCCAGTTGGTATAGGGTGATTGTTTGATAACGTAGTACGAGTCAAACCTAGCAGAATATCCATCCCAGGGTTTATGCATTGTCACAACAGGAAGCTAATGACTCCTCTAAAGTTATCATAGGTATATTTTACATTTAATAAATTTTAACCAAATACATCCTTAATCATAATAGAATTCATGTTATGCCATGTCATGCTATTCATAACGCAATTGAAGAACTTAAAGATAGGAATAAGTCAACCCTAAATGTTCAATGCAATGATTTTAATGGTAGGTATCTTTTATCTTCAGAATAGACTAATAAAATTATTATTTGATTCGGGAGCATCACATTAGTTGAGGAATCAGTTAAAGAGATGCAATTGAACATCATCTTAATGCCTGTGATATTATCAATTAGAATGTCAAATGATACTTTTACGGATGTTAATCAGTCTTGTGAGGTGAATTTAATGATTGGTGGAAAACATTTTGATGCACAACTTATTGTGTTACCCTTGGTGGAGTTTGAGGTGATTTTAGGCATGGAATGATTGTTTAAAAATGTTCTCACAATTGATTGCAATAAAAATTTCTTCAAAATTACTATACCTTGGGAGACAGAAGTTAAATTCTTCTGGTGATAAAGGATTGTCATCCATGATAATTACATTTCTGAAAGCTTTCAAATTGTTGAATCATGGGAAACAAGATTTTCTTGCTCAGGTAACAAATACCTTTAAATAATTAAAGTCTTTGGGTAATATTTCAGCAGTAAGAGAATATCCAAATTTTTTTTTTTTTGATGATTTACCAAGGTTACCACCAGTGCGGGAGATTAATTTCACTATTGAGCTATTGTCAAGTTCTGAGCCTGCATTCGAAACTCCATAGAGAATGACAATTGAGTTATAGGAGTTGAAGAGTTAATTGTAGGAGTTACTAGATAAGGGATTCATCAGACCTAGTACCTCACTTTGGGAAGCTTCAGTATCATTCGTGAAGAAGAATGATGAGAGTTTCATAATGCGTATTGACTACAGGGAGTTGAATAAACTTACAATTAAAAATAAATATTTACTGCTGATGATTGATGGCTTGTTTGATCAATTGTAAGAGGATTTTGTATTTTCAAAGATTGATCTAAGGTCAGACTATCACCGATCGAGGATTAAAGAGGAAGACATAACGAAGATGGCTTTCAGGACCAAACGTGGGCACTAAAAATTTGTGGTAATGCCATTTGGTTTTGTTAATGCTCTAGTGATTTTTATGGATATGATGTACATGATCTTCAGGCAGTTTTTGGATACATTTGTGATTGTCTTTATAGACGATTTCTTGATGTATTCTAGAGATGAAGCCAATCATACAGATCATTTGCATGTTGTTCTGTAGGTTTTGAAAAAGTATACACTGTATGCCAAATTTTCTAAATATTAATTTGGCTTAAAAGTATGGTTTTCTTGAGTGTATTATCAGTGAAGATGACATATTTGTGGATCATAATAAAATCTTGACGATTGCAGATTGATCAAAACCTATTATTGTTATTGAGGTCATGAGTTTTTTAGGTTTGGCTGATTATTATAGAAGATTTGTAGAGGGGTTTTCACAGATTGCTATGCCATTATCAATATTAACTATGAAGGAAGTGAAGTTTGAATTATCATATTGACTATTCCTTCATGTTCAGATGAGTTTCAAATTTTCAGTTATGCATCTTTTGAAGAGTTTGGGTTGTGTACTTTTGCAACATGAAAAGGGTCATTAACTATGAACGAAATTATCCCACACATGATTTTGAGCTTGCATCGGTTATGTTTGTGCTTAAGATATGTAGGCATTATTTGTATTGAGTTAAATGAGGTTATTTGCTGATCTCCAGAGTTTGAAGTCATCTTTACTTGGAATGAGCTGAATTTGAGACAGAGATGGGTGAAGTTTATTAAACACTATGATTTGGATATTCTGTATCATCTAAGAAAGACAAATATGGCTGTAGATATGCTGAGTAAAAATTCTTCAAGTAATTTGAACCGTTTATTTACTTAGCAAGAGCAATTACTTAGAGTTTTGGAGAAATTGAAGCTATCAATAATTAATTATAATGATGACAGTATGGTTCTATTCAATTTGTTGATTGTGCATTCTACTTTAAAAAGCAGAATCGAGGATTCATTAACCAAAGATAGGAATATTTAAAAAATCCAGGAGCAACTTAAGGTACAATTTGGCGAAGTTTGTGTTAGATCATGATAGTTTATTAAAATATAAAGGCAGAGTTTATGTTATAGATGTTAATAGTTTGAGGCAGGAGATTCTAGAGGAAGCACATTTGTCTTGTTATATTATTCACCCAGAGAGTAATAAAATGTATTAGGATCTCAAGGAAACATTTTGGTGGCCATGGTTGAAGAGTTTGACAGAATTTGTGGCTAGGTGTCTTCCATGTCAACTAGTAAATGAGCTTGTAAATGCAAAACATCAGCATCCTGAAAGTCAGTTGTAGCTTTTACCGATTCTAGAGTGGAAATGAGAGGAGCTTGCTATGAATTTTGTGATTAGATTGCCTAGATTACATCAGAATCGTGATGTTATTTGAGTAATTGTTGATAGATTGACTAAGTCCGCCCATGTTTCGCCCATTAGACATACAAATCCAATTGAGAAATTAGCCAAAGTTGTATGTGGATCAAATTATAAGGTTACATAGAGTACTGGATCAAATTATAAGGTTACATAGAGTACTAAAGTCTATTGTCTCCGATAGAGATGATAGATTTACTTCCAGATTGATGAAGAAGATTCATGAAGTTTTTGGGCACCATATTGACTTTCAGTACAACCTTTCACCCAACAGATGACCAGTCAGAAAGGATTATTCAAATTTTGAAGGATTTACTAATGCTTTGTCCTTGACTTTGATAATGGATAGGAATCAGGTGCACCTTTAGTAGAATTTCACTTACAATAACAATTATTAAGCTATTATTGAAATGACTCCATATGAAGCTTTGTATGGAAGGAAGTGCATGATACCTTTATGTTGGGCTAAAGCAGATGAAAGAAAAGTCATTAGAGCTAACTTGGCTGATATTGCTATTAAGAAGATTAGACTAATTCAAGACAGATTAAGAGTAGTGCAAGATATTCAGAGGAAATATTATAATGCTAAGCACATACCAGAGTAGTTTGAAGTTGGAGAATTTGTCTTTATCAAAGTAAGTTCATTGAAGGGTGTGCAATGTTTTGGGAAGACAGTAAGATTGAGTTCAAGATATGTAGGTTCATATGAAATTATGGAGAGAAATGGAAATGTGGCTTACATATTGGCTTCACCAACTCATATGCAAGGAGTGCATCATATTTTTCACATTTTCTTAGAAGGTGCATTGCAGATGAATTAAGTAGGGTGCTAGTGGATTTTGTTGATATACATATCCTGATTTGATTTATATTGAAGATTTTGAAAGGATTATGGAATATGATCTTAAGAAGCTTTACAATAGGGAGATTCCATTTGTTAAGATTTTATGGAAGCATAAGTCGAAGAAGAATGCTACTTGGGAGAAAGTTTCTAAGAAGCAAGAAAAATAAATGTAGCTTTTCATTTGAGGCGTATTTGCTTTCATGGTACTTTTCAAATTTCAAGAATGAAATTTTTATGAAGAGAGATTGGCATAACTGAAAAAAAATAAAATAAAATAAAAAAAATGATTCAAAGTAACCATCGAACGGTTCGTTTAAGCAGGTCAAGGGGGTTTCTATCAGTCTTTTCATCATAGCTAATAGAGAATGAGCGAATGAGAGGGAGAGCAAAGGGATCGAGAGAAGAAAATTTTTTTTGCATGATCTAGCCAATTGATAGAGGAGAAGAAAGAAAAGGAAGGGAAGAAGTTATTGCTTATGTGTGTGGGAGGCTTTGACTCTTTTGTAGCTGGAGGAAACCTTAGCCAAGGGAAGAGGAGGAACTGCGACAACAAGAAGGAGCCTTGCGTGTGAAGTCATTATTGTGCTGAACCCTAGCCGAAGGAAGGACGGAGGAGATTGAGATCATGCACTGTTATTGTGCGAAGGAGAAAGGAAGGAGACAGGATTCATGACACTGTGTCACATGCAAGAAGAAGAAGAGAAGAGGGATGGAGCGAGGCCTTGCGTGCATGCGTGTGAGGAAACCAAACTCGCGTGCAGAGGAAGAAGAAGACCGCGAAAAGGGAAGCTCGTGTATGCAAGAAAGGGGAGCTTGCATGCTGGATAGGGGCACCGAGTGATTAGTAAAATAAAATGGGTTTATATTATAATTTAATTAATGAATATTATATATATTTTAGATTATGTATTAAATGCTAACAGTAGATGCATTGGAAATCAGGAAGAAATTGAAGGGAGATTTAATTTCGAGATTGAGGAGTGAATTGCTTTAAAGATAAGGTATATTTTAATTAGAGATACAATTTAATTTACTTATAGAATTAATATTTAATAAAAAAATTAATTTATAACAATTTTTATAATTATATAAATGTCGTAAAGCAAAAGAACTATTTAAATGAATGGAATTAAATGATAATAGAAACTGATTCTTCAACATCTTTAAAAGGAGGTAAAAGGAAATAAAATGTGTAAGCTTAAGTTATACAAAATTACCCCCAAACGGTACTGACAGGGGATGCGATGTACCCATGCATGATAAAAAAATAGTAAAAATATACCTTTGGATGCAAATTTTTTAGGGTATTTACGGGATACTTTCATATATGATGGTGATCCTGATATGACTTTATAAGAAGTTACAAAGAGTAAGTACTTAAATTGAAAGGAGAATGATTAAATTTAAAATGAAAGCTTACCGCTTGATTAAGTAATGATATACATTTCTTTTGGTCATATTCATGCATAGTATTTGTATATGAATTTAATGCATAATAAGATTGTAATTGCTCATTGAGTCATGAAAACTTCGTGTAGAATTTAATTGTTTCTTTTAGGTAAAAAAAACTATAAATTGATGTATTGCAGGAGAGTTTTAGCTTATTGGAGGACTAAAACTGTAGATATCATGTTGTTATGTGATTCTAGTTCTTTTTATACTGTTTATTTTTGTGTAGAGATACTGTTGTGTGTGAATTGAGATGTCTCACAAATTATATTGTTATTTCTGAATGATTTAAATTTTCGTTTAGTGTGTCAGTAGTTTTTTAATGGCTCTTTTATAAATTGAAAGTTTTGAAGATCTGTAGAAATTTAATTAATTGTTCATACCATCTGACCGCAGTTCTTGACTTGACTAATTCTAAACTATCAGGCTAGATCATGACGATTTATCTCTTTTTATCTCTTTGCATTTATTATCACCCTTTAACTATCAGGCTAGATCATGACGATTTATCTCTTTTCTATCTCTTTGCATTTATTATCACCCTTTTTATTTAGTTCTTAATAATGGAGTGAATTTCTCTAGTGTGTAGGGGCTAGGGTACAATTTGCCCTATGCCATCCAAAGAGATGGTGAGAATTCAAATTCATGTAAAAGTAATTAAAATGAAGTGTATATAAATTTGTAATTTGGAAATTAATATGATATGTAGTTGATATTTATGCTAGCTTAATTCTTAAGCCTAAAATAAACGAACTGAATCAATTTTCTAGTTTTATGCATGCATGTACACACACACACAGACACATACACAGACACACAACAAATATATATGGTTTAAATTAGGAAAGGAAGTAATTCAGAAAGAAGTATAAAATAGGAAGAGAATAAAACTAAGAGCTTTGATGAAGATATCGACAACTTGTTGGTTTGTTGGGTTGTAGCTTAGTTTTTTAATTCCATCATTAACTTTTTAAGAGATAAAATGTCTATTAACTTTAATATCTTAGGCCTTGTAATGATGCACTGGATTTTTGGCAATATCGATGGCTGCTTGACTGTCACAAAATATCTTTATAGGACTATTAGAGGTGTACCTCAATTTCTTTAATAATTTTTTGAATCCAAATTCCGTTATAGATTTCTAAGGCGAATGCTCTATACTTGATTCAACATTACTTTTAGAAACAAAAATTTGCTTTATACTTCATTTAACCAATTTTTCCCATATATAAGAGCAATAACATGTGGTGGACTTGTCAGCGAGTTCTCCAACCCAACTTGCATTAGTGTAGATTTCTTCTTCTCTTATTCTGGTTTTCTCAAAAATTAATCCATAACCAGGGGCCTTTTTAAGAAACCTCATAATCTTGTACACCATATCTAAATGCTCTTCATTTGGGTTATTCATGTGCCAGTTCACAAGACTGACGAAGTATAAAATATTTTGCCTTGAATGTATCAGATCGATGATTTTTCCTACCAATTTTTGATATATTTCTTTATCCACAAATACACTTTCTTCTCCCCTATTAGACTTCTTATTGGGATCCATTAAGAGCATCATTTGCTTGCATCCAATCATCATCCCGGTCTCATTTAGTAGAATTAGGATGCATTTTCTCTATGATATTATGATGCTTTTTCTTGGACATTTTTAATTCCATACCTAGAAAATATCTCATGATTTTTAGGTCTTTGATTTTAAATTCTGTGTCCAACACTTTTTTTATTTTGAGAATATCCCTTTTATCACCACCAATAAGAATCATATCATCCATATATACTATCAGTGCAACAATCTCACATCTCTGAGTGTGTTTTATGAACAACATATGATCACCTTGACCTTGAGAATATCAATTAGATCTCATAGTTTTAATGAATATATTAAACTACACTATTGGTGATTGCTTAAGCCCATAGAAAAACTCCCTGAGTTTGCATACTGTGTTTATTAGAATGATTCTCAATTCCCGGTGATATCTCCATATACACTTCTTCTAAATCCAATCAGGAATGCATTTTTTATGTCAAGTTGATGCATTCCCAATTTCTTTTTAACCGCTACTGAAAGAACTTGATAGTATTTAGTTTGACAACTGATGCGAAGGTCTCCTAATAGTTAATCCCATATGCTTGAGTGAAACATTTTGCAACTAATCTGGCTTTGAATCTCTCAATACCTCCATCAGTTTTGTATTTGATGTTCAAAACCAATTTGCATCCAACTTACTTATTCTAGGGAGTTTAGTAATAATCCATGTACCATTATGTTTCAGGGCTCGACTCTCCTCTTCAACTGTTCTCCGTTCTGATTTTTCAAGAACTTCATGAATGAATTTATTAATTTGTACGCTATTAAGCTTAGAAACAAAAGCTTTGTAGGTTCAGGATAGCTTCTCATGAGCTACATACTTCTGAATTGAATGTCTAATGCAATTTTTATTACACCAACATTCAAAGACAAAGGGGATAACTCATGAATACTAGACTCCTCACCCGAAATTTCAAGTGAATGTGGATTTGGGTTTTGATTTGGGTAGTTATGTCCTTTCAAGTTGTTTTCTACCCGCTCAAGATTTTTCTTCCTCCTTTTGTACACACAAAGTTCTTTGTTATTGACTTTAGGTTGGGCTGGTTGGATTGGTTGAACATCCTCAACAAGGATAAGAGGACTGGGTGGAGTAGGTAGTGAAGCCGTATAGTTGTCATAAAGTGCATCCCAAAAATGTTTATTTGCACTCTCCCTCTGAAGATTAGATTTGAGGTAGTAGGATTTATTTTCAAAAAATATGAAATCCATTATGTTGTATTTTATGATAACAGGAGAGTAAAACTTTACCCTTTTTGTTAGAGCTATACCTAGAAAAATATACTTGATAGATTTAGGGCAAGCTTTGTGTGATTTTGGGAATGGATGTGAACAAATGATACACACTCAAAAATTTTAAGTGGTATAGTAGAAGAGAAAGCTCCGATGTGAAGTTAGATAATCATCAAAATATGAAGATATGTTTTAAAGTTAAGTATTCAGCTATGCATTCACTTGATAAGATATGTTGCCGTAAGAGCTATCTCCCCCCAAAAATGTTTTAGGACTTGACGGGAAATCATAATTAAGCGGAATATCTCAAGGAGATGCCTGTGCTTTCTTCCAGCTATTCCATTTTATTGTGGGTATCAATACATGAACTCACATTGATGATTCTATTTTTAAAAAGATAATATTCGCGGAATATCTCAAGGAGATGCCTGTGCTTTCTTCCGGCTATTCCATTTTATTGTGGGTATCAATGCATGAACTCCCATTGATGATTCTATTTTTAAAAAGATAATATTCAATGATGCAATTGAAATATTCATTTATATTATTAGTTTTGAGCATCTGAATTTTGTATTAGAATTGAGTTTGAATCATATTTTGAAAGATTTGGAAGATTTGAGTTGTTTCAGATTTCTTTTTTATTAGGAATACTTAAATAGTTAGAGTGTGATCATTAATAAATGAGATAATACATCTAGCCCAACTTAGGATTCTCGCTTTTGAAGGTCCCCAAATATCATTATGGATAATGAAAAAAAGAGTGTGAGGGTTTGTATTGGGTCATGGATAACTTTTTATAGTGTGTGGCAAGTTGAGAAATCTCACATTGACAAGAACTATGACTTTTATTGATAAACAAACGTTGATGCAATTTTACAACATAATTGAAATTAGGATGCTCCAGGTGACTAATGTCATAACACGATCTATTTTCGACAGATATAGAATCAACAAACTACAAAATTTGAGGTAAAAATAGAGGTGGGATCATTTGTGTTTAGAGAGATTTTTCTTGGGCAGGTATAAACCTTGATGTATTTCAGCACTACTAATCACCTTCCTCATTCCGTCACCTTAAATTCATAAGTGTGCAAAGAATTCAATTATATATTTCATATCATAAGTAAGTTTACTGATTGAAATTAAAATACAATACAATTGTGGGTAATATAAAACAGGAAAGTGTAATATCCTGGGAGTTTCACATTTTCTTTTCAGACAATTTTTTAGTGTAATCCATCTGCAAGTATGATCGATTTAGATGTATAAGTCTTTTGATAGTTGATTATAATATTGATGTATTCTGTCATATGATTAAAGGCTTCTGAATCTATGATCCAAGTTCTTACTGAAAGGATGAGACAATGATATATTATCTTGGTGTGTCACAGGGTTGGTGTGCTGTTCTGAATTACCGCTAGTAAGTTTTTTCAGGAGTTTATGAGCCTTCTGGATATAATTCTCAATCTCTTATTCAGAATTAACCACTGGAGTAAAACTTGACGTCTTCGTCTCACACTTGGTCGTAAACCTTATGTGTCTTTAGGGCTTCTGTTTGTAGGAAAGGAGTTGACTGTTGTTTCTGCGGGTAGTGGAATGAATGCTACAGGAAAGGAAGAAAATTGACTGTTGATGCTGCTCCTGTTGCTGCTTGCAGCTGCTATTGCTTACTGCTTGCTACCGCCGTTGCAGGAAATGAGAATTCCGACGAAGAGAGTTTTTACAGGTAGAATCTAGTGGAGGGTCTACTGATAGGAAGATTCTAGCGGTAGAAATTAAATAGATGAGATCTTGTTGGGAAAATCCTTGTGTCATGGCTTTGGAGGAGGGCCTACAAATCGGCTGAAGGGATTTCAATGGAGGGTTTGCAGCAGGAGGATTCTCGTTGTAGGGAGAGTTCCGAAGGGCGAAGGAGAACATGGAAAAGCCTGTAGTAACAAATATGATTGCAGGGAAGGGCAAGTGTATGCTTGCAAGCCGGTAGAAAGGATTTCCGACGCCGACAGAGGAGATTTTTTATTGCAAGGAGGTGGTTGCGTTCTCTTGCGAGTGACAAACAAATACGACAATGCAAAAATCCTAGCACAATTTATGTTGCGTTGCTTCAACGTTACGTGTCGCACGATCTCGTCGAAACGGTTGGGAGGTAAAATCGAACCTGAGCATGAGAGTCTCGTGTGAGGAAGAGTAGTCTGTGAAACTATAGTTGACTTTTGCAACGATTATTTTGATGAATCCCATGATGGAATTGGGTTGGCCAATAGCATGGAAGGAGGGACGACAACAATATGCGAACACTAGGAGGCAAAGATCTTGCGGGTTGGCCGAGGTGATTTTCTGCTGTGTGGAAGATGAGAGTTGCTAAACTCGAGTGGCGAGAGTGAATGGAGACCCAGTGGCAGGAGGAAGCTAGGTTTGTTTTAGGGGTTTGATACCAAGTTTAAAATAGGTTTGGATAGGAAAAATTATTTCACTTGTTTATTCACATGTAGGTTACATATATATTGAGAAACCAATCCCTCATAATTTATGAACGTATCAAATGTATCTAGTATAAATTAAGGAAGGAGATGATTTTGAAAGAAAAATAGAATAGGAAGGGAATAAATTAAGATACGTGTTTCCAATAAAATCCCCAATCAAATCTTCCTATGATTTTGTGAATCAGCCGACCAACGCACCATGGAGAGGAGCCGAACTTCTCAGCTTTCCACAATTATTCCCTCCCTTTGCCTCTTTTTTATGATATTCTACATCTCTATAAGCCTGTGTAATAGAGTTATTAGATGCAATGTTCATTGATAGATCCTATCCTTATCTCATACATGTTTTAATTTTTCATTTCATTTCTTCTATTTATCTTTTCATTAATCATCCTATGTGAACTACTTTTCCTTTGGCACTATACACTGAAGCCATAAAAGTACACAAGTATTGCCACTATAGAGCGTTTACATTGTTGAGTATCTCAATCAAAGTTCTTTCCTCTCTTCTCTCCCTCCACATTTTCCTTTTCCATATAAGTTCATGTTTTCATCTCTTCCTTTGAATCTTGTTGCCCAACTTACATATATTCCTTCTTTTTACTACTTTCAACAATGCTCTTGAATTTCACAATCACTAATTGGTGTTGCTTGTCATGCCTTGGATCCAGAAGGTGATACATCTTGACAAGAAGGCGATACATCTTGACAACAGAGCGGGTGGTGGACGTATGTAAAGCTGTTTTATACTCAAAAAAGAAAATCTTGTATATAGATAATAAGATTAATAAATGAAAGGAAGGAAATGATAAAAGTTTCAATCATAGTCCACCAGGGATTAAAACATCTAATGAAAATAAAACTAAATGAACAACTGTAAGAATAAAATAATCCAAACCCAAAAGAAATAAGATAATTGATACATAAATTGGAGAACCAAAAATAAATCTACTGTTTAATAAGCACCTCTTGAGGTGAGGGTACACCGAATGACTTGATAGAATTTCATATAAGAAAATATCAATAAGCGAATTTGTCAAATTAAACCTAATAAATAACCAATATTTATTAAAGCATAAAAAACAATATATTGGGGCATGCAATATAAATAACAGAAGGGGCAATTAATACACAAACATACATACATACCAAGCAGTGAATGAAATGAAGTAGTCATCTGGGTTCAATGATAATATACTACCAAAATGTAATATGACACATGCTATGAGTTAATGTTCAATAAGATGGTAATTATCATCAATCATTTAAGAAATTCTAGCTAATGACAATCAAATTCGCATCTCTCTAAGCAATCATTATCTAGTCCAATCACACATTATTCAATTTTCATTCATATCTATATGCATAAATAATTTTTGTATGTAAACCCTTTTTCAAACCTCATATGAAATGTCTGGCGCTGAATGTTGGCCTTTAAAAGAGAAGCATAACACTAAGTTAAGTGTTGCCGAGATGAGAGTGATTAGGTGGATGAGTGACTTTACAGTTAGAGACAAAATGCGAAATGAATATATCTGTGATAGGGTTGGTGTAGCTTTTGTGACGGACAAAATTAGAGAAAGTCGTCTTAAATGGTTTGGTCACATTAAGCGTCGACCATCTGATGATCCGACTAGGAGAGCAAATGTTTTAGATTCGACTTATGTAAAGA
>NW_018164533.1:211896-214044 GCF_001263595.1 Phalaenopsis equestris
AAGACAGAGGTAGACCTAGAAAGACTTGGACATATTGTATAAAAAATGATCTTAATTTATTAAACTTAAATGAAAATATGACACTCAACAGGATGGAATTGATAAAAAGGATTCATGTAACCGACCCCACTTAGTGGGTTAAAAGTTTGTTGTTGTTGTTGTTGTTGTGGTGGTGGTGTGTAAAAGTTGGTTATAAGTGCTTGCAACATAATGCTGACGCAAAAGAGGAAAAAAAGGTATTCTGATTTGCAATTATTGGCTTAAAATTTGTTTATTTGCAAATTCCATTATGCTCAGATGTATGTGCAATTGTCTCCTATGAATTAATGATGGAGATATTCAAGTTGATCTCCAATGAGTAGTCTAATATAACATTTGTCGATTTTAGATTTATAAGATTTAAATCCTCTTCTTTGTCTTTAATTTATGTTAAATTGAACCAATTCGAATTGAATCTAAAGTACCCATTTGAGCTGATTTAAATCAATTGAAAGCTATTGCTTACTGGAAAATCATTTCATGAAAAATATAGCTTGAACTCGACACCAAATATTGAAGCAATTATTTAGTTTTATTAGTTCTACTTTTGATTGATGCGAATTTAATTTCTATCGTGCGTTGGTGGTTTGGTGCAACTTGACTTCAAACCATAGTGATTTGAAAGTAGTACGTATTATCATATTCAAATAGCACGAGACATGAAAAAATATTACCCAGAGCAAGTTTTATATCACAAGGTAACTGTGAATATAGATTATTCAACAATTATAAGAGAATTAAATTATTTTTTATACTGACAATAATAATATACTAACTTACTTTCATCAAGGATATTAAGACAAAATCACTAATTGACGAATGGTGAGAAACTATAGCTAAGAAGCTAAATAAGTCCTAACTTGCCTTTCTTTAAAAAAGGAAAAAAAAATACGACGAACAAAATTATTGAAGATGTAGATAGATCTAAAGAGAATCTTTTATTGATGAATATTCTCGTATAGAAAGGTCTATCAATCAATTCATTCAAGTAATGGATAAATCTTTTTTTCGAAGCACATTACAACGAATTGGACATGACAACTATAAGGAGAAAATGGAAATTAGAAGAAAGTGGCTTGTTATGATACAGTGACAACATCGGCACGAAACTCGTCTATTATTGAAAATATAAGACTCAAGTATATATTGATTATGATATTATATGCATAATAATATTTGTTCTTCCTCAAAAGAAACAAAAATTAAACATTAATAAAATGAGACATACTGTATATATTAATCATTAAAGGCAAATTTTGATTATATTTTTTAAAATTAAAGCTTCCTTAGAAGTATGTCTCTTTGTAATTCCTCAATTGCTATCATTACTATGTCACTTAATCCATTCAACGTATTCAATATACATGTTATTTATTTATTTGAAAGAAGATACATTGATAGCATTTTTGACCCGTGTTGGGGAATCCGGACGCATACTCCAATAGCACAATTCCAAGTGTATTTCAGTGGACCCTCCTTTAAAAAAATTATAAATTTATTAGTCGAAGTGCAAGCGTTTTTTAAATTTTATACACTTGGTTTAATTTTATTGGAATCGGGACACAAAGCTGTGTCCGACCTCCGTATGTAAAATTTTCATGCTGGGCCCATGTGTACCACATTATTTCGGATAAACATTCTTTGGTATTACAACGTTAGTGTAATATAGGCAGTGTGTGACATTGCAATCATGTTGATGGAGAATACTAAGAATATGGAAAGTTTGCAGTATGATTTAATGAAAAATAGAGGGAACAATGATGTTATGGAAGATGAGAGAAAAAAAAAAATTTATGGTGAAGGCAGTCTTCTGTGTAAGTGTGTAACTTGTGATTATGATCTTGAAAAACAGAAGACCACCTAAGACCTGCAAGTTAATGGTGTATTTCATTTAAATAGATAGTGATGATGATATTTTTATGTGATGTTGAAGATTTGAATTTCTATGTTATATATGTAAATACTAGGGCTGTCAAAATGACTCGTTCGCGAACATTTCGTATTTGGCTCGTTCACTAAGTTAACGAGCCGAACATGAACAAATATTTGTTTGATCTTGTTCGGCTCGTTTTGGCTCGAAATACTACTAATCAATTATATATATATATA